>NC_048443.1:2363241-2670122 GCF_004353265.1 Vitis riparia
GGAGTTTGATCATGTAAAACAGAGGAGGGCATACGATTAATCAAATAACAAGCGGTAAAAACAACGTCCCCCCAAAAACGAAAAGGAACATTACTATGGAGGAGGATAGTACGAGCTGTCTCAACAAAATGTCGATTCTTGCGTTCAGCTACCCCATTTTGTTGAGGAGTATGAGCACAAGAAGACTGATGAAGAATCCCATGATGAGACATAAATGAAGTAAATGAGGCTGAAAAATATTCCCTGGCATTATCACTGCGTAACACACGAATAGAAATATTGAACTGGGTCTGGATTTCAACATAAAATTTCTGGAAAATAGAGAATAACTCAGCTCGATTTTTCATTAAAAATAACCAAGTATATCGAGAATAGTCATCAATGAAAGTGACAAAATACTGAAATCCTAAAGTAGACGCAGTCCGACAAGGACCCCAAATATCAGTGTGGACAAGCTCAAAATGAGACTTTGCCCGATTATTCAAACGCTTTGGGAACGAGACACGAGTATGTTTCCCAAGCTGACATGACTCACACGAAAGCGACAACAAAGTGGAAAAACGAGGGACCATCTTCTGGAACTTGGAGAGACTAGGGTGGCCCAAACGACTGTGAATGAGGAGAGGAGCATCAGTGGAAATGCAAACTGCAGGAGATGAATCCGAGGTGAGGTGATAGAGGCCTTGAGACTCACGTCCTATGCCAATCGTCTTCCCCGTACTCCGGTCCTGCAAGGTCACAAATTTATCAGAAAAGGTAATAGAGCAATTAAGAGTACGAGTGATTTTGCTGATGAAAATAAGATTAAAAGGACATTCAGGAGTATAAAGGACAGAAGTGAGAGGTAGAGAAGGCAGAGGAAGGGCTAAACCAATACCTTTAGCTACAGTTTGAGAACCATTAGCTAAGATAACAGTAGGTAAAGCAGAGGTAGTAGTAATAGAGGAGAAAAGATCCTTATTACCAGATAAGTGATCAGAAGCTCCAGAATCTAGAATCCAGGGTCCAAGAGAAGATGTGTGGGTAAGGCAGGCAGAAGCATTACCAAACTGGGCAACAGAGGCAACAGAAGCCTGAGATGTCTGAGATGCGGAGGAGCTCGGAGGCTGAGTCAGCTGAGAATCAGAGGACTGGGCCACATGGGCAGTGCGAGGTGGCCGTCCATGTAACTGATAGCAACGATCGAGAGTGTGGCCAAGTTTATTGCAATAGGTGCAATGAGGACGTTGGCCTCTACCTCGGTTACCACTGCGTCCTCCTCGAGAGGTAGTGTGAGAAACTAATACAGAAGAATCTGAAATGCTATCAGATGACAAAGTCTGACTGGATGAGATACGAAGGAGGCGAGCAAACACATAATCCAAGGACGGAACTGATGAACTACCAAGAATAACCGAAACCCCATGATTAGCATTGAATAAAACGCTCAATTTGGGGTCAAACTGAAGATTCCTCTGAGTGCAATGAACTTCAGCTTTAGCGAACAATTGGGTCTTCTGGAGGATGTAGAAGCGGAGGAGAACTGCGGCGTCGGCGCGGTGAGGAGCAGCAACGACAAAGAGGACGCGAGGGTTGTGGGCACCGGAGTTAGGTCTAGGGTTTTGAAGGAGGAGGAAGCGCGTCGCCGGAAAGTGGCTCACGCGCCCTCACGCGCTGGCGCATGAGATGCAGTCGCCGGCCGGAAAAACGCGCGTGGCCGGCGCGTGGGTGGTTTTCTGGCTCCGGTGCTTTGGGAAAAATATGAGATCTCCTCCAAGCGCTCCTTGCGGTGTCGGAAAAAGGTGTCGCCGGAAAAGTCGCCTGTGGTGAATGTTTTCTGACGACGATTCGACCGACCGGAAAGCTTTGGGGTCTGGGGAAGGTGACCGGAATGAAACACGGTCACAGGAAGGTTTCCCGGAATTGATGACACGGGGAAATTGGAAAGAATTAGGTTTTCTCCCTTGGCTTTGATACCATGTTAAGAGAGAGAGAGAAGAAAACCTTGATTCTCATTCATGTAGTATCTACTTACAATTGAGAAAATATATATATACAAGGCTAGGAGTCCTAACTACCATACATGTGACCTATATTAAAAAAAGGAAAGATTGTACACTATAAATTCATTATATTCAACATAGATATCCAATATTGAATAATGTCGGAGATTTGTCTCCATTCTTATACATGGAAACTTTGAGTTTTTTTTGTTGCAGGTAGATTCTTTTGTTAGAGAACAAGGATGAAGATAACATGCAATTTTTAGCACTTGACCTTGTCCAAAGTTGATGCTTCTCTCAAGGGCTTGAGCATGTGAATGCTCTGGGAATCTAACACCTTAGGATGCTACTTGATCGGTTGTTGACTACAGTAGACTAGAGTCTTACTTCACTTCACTAAGCTTGTTATCATTTATTGTCAAGCTTGAAATCATTGCCAGAAGGGATGCTAAAAGGAGGCCGTATCTGATTGGCCAAATGGCTTCTCATGTCCCAGAAATTCATATCTAGTGACAAATTGCAAATGCGTGAAGGACTTCCATCTCCTCAGTTCAAGCATGTTAGTCACAATATATTTCTGGTCTACAAATCTAAACTGTTTTCCTACTTTTGATAGCTGCTTCATTTGCATCTATGATATGAGAGGATAATAATTTCTTTCTTCCTTCCTTTGTTCTTCATTTTACAGGAGAAACAAGTTACAAGATAAAGAGTGTAAAATTGTCCCTTAGTGTGTTCTTTGTCATTGTGTTTCTATATTAAAAATTATAATTTTCTACTTTTTAATAATTATTTCTTATTTGTTTTAGTTTCTTTTGTTTTTAATATCAGGATTCTCAAAATGATAGAGAATGTGCTTCATCCGAGAGGTTGTTGTATGTCTAATATGATTGAAGATGCTTGAAAAGTATCTCACCAATATCTCATATTATCATTTTATATGTTTGTGAAGGAATTATTTTTGTAATTTTGACATTACCCACATTTTTTATTTCAGGGTGAATTATAGGTGTCCACAAGTTTGATCAATGCCTTTGGAAGAGTTTGTACTTGAATATCGCCTCATGTTGGATGGTATACTTTCATCCCTCTTATTAGTGGTTTTTTCACGCTTCTCCTACTGCCATTTCTTGTATTTCTAGGAAAGGATTTTCTTGAAGACATTTGAAATCAAATATGGGAGACAGTTAACCCTTGTATTCATTCTAATTCTGCCATGTAGAGACTGAGTCAAGCTCACTCATTTTTCCAAGTTGACTCATTCACCACCCTTCTTCTCCTCTCATCCTTGACACCAGAGGCACTGCCCACACCTCCATGGTTTGATTGTGAATGATGAAGATTTGAAATAGTAGGTGAAGTATCAACGTAAATGTTTCGTGGATTTTATTTTCTCAAAATACAATATTCTGATTATCTGATGATGTATATTGATGATGATAGAAAGGAATTCTGAAATCCCTAGATTATCTGAAGAAAATCATATGCAAAACTCACACACTTCATGGTGTTGAGATTCCCTTTTGAAAAACTGAAGGAAAATTTCATCATCATCATTCATTTGCGTTGGTGTTGGTGTGAGGACTATTCTTTATTTCTTGTATAGTATTAATGCTGAGTAGAAAATTGTTTTACTTTAATTTGAGCCCTCATGTTTTATTCTCATGTAGAGCAGAACCTGAACAACAATGTACCACTTGAGCAAGGAACATATATACAACAACAACATTCATTCTCCCTAAGTTGACATCCATGCCATTGCATCTGTATATGAAGGATCTAGATCTGTATGCTACAACAATATTTTCTTCATTTGCATTCTTTTGTTGGATAATGAGGATGAAGTTCACATGCAATTCCAAGGACTTGAGAGGTTGTGCCAAATATGGATTCATCTTATGCAAGGTTGATGTCTCCCCCTAAGACTTATAGTCTGGTGTTACGCTAGAAAATCTAACAGTTTGGGATTGTGCTTCAGTATATACAGGGTAGATAATTCACATCACAGGGCTTGCTGTTGTTTGTTTCCAAGTTTGAAATCTCTGCCTGAAGGGATACCAAAAGGAGGCAACCTTAGACTGGCCTAATAACTTCTAATGTCCCAAGGACTCATATCTACTAGTCACAGATGGCTAATTCGCGAAAGACCTCTCCTTTAATTCAAGTGCACTATCCACAGCATATTTCAGGTTTGCAATGCCAATTGTTTTTCCTGACTTTGATGTTTGCTTAATTTCTTATTTTACAATTAATCTGCTCTATTTCTTACTTTACAAGTTATGGACGAATGATGCATATGGAATGAGGAAGTTCACTTGCATCAGTATGTCTTTATTATTCAGGTTTGTCATTCTAACCTTTTGCCACTTGCCAAAATGTCTTTATAGCTTTTATTACTTGGCAACCAAATTGGTAAAAACAATTAGGCCAGATTTTAATTCTTGTACTTTGGTTCTTCTAGGCAATAGAACAACAACATATTGAAGTGCATAAGCCAGCAGATCTTCAGGTGCGCTGGACCTATGCCCTTGTATAGTATTATAACTTAGGATTGTATAATTTCCTGCTGGATAAGCAAGTTGCTCAAGTGCAGTATTACTAATGATGTATTTGATTGGACAGCTTACTTGACGATGTACCTATACATATGCTGGTGAATCCAATCTTTGTAGAGTGTTTTCTTTGGAGTTCTCTTTCTCATGGAGTAAGAACCTTGCCTATAATTCTCCAGTCCGGTTTCTGGACAAATTATTTATGTTCCCACCTTGAGGATTGGCTGAATATTATTTAATATTTCAGAAACAAATGTTGACATGTTATGGATGGCTTGTGCATATGGAAAGAATTAGTTCACTTGCATCATACTCCCAAGTTATGCTCTCTTTAGGCTTAGCATGCAGTCTATAATCTGCCTTAATTATTCAGGTTTATGCTTCATACCCCTCTTTTTGCTTTTGATTGTTCATTACTTGTGCAATTGTTTAGTAGGATTTCTGATTTTTTATATTCTTACATGTCAGGAGAGTAGCAACAACGTGAACAAGGGCACATATTGTTGAATAGTGTGGTTAACTCTCTTCTCCATCTTGGGCATCTAAATGCCTTGGAGTGAATGGCTAACAGTGATGGTGCTTCTTCTTCTTCATTTTCATTGAAAGGCAATTTAGTTTGGGAGTGGGAAAAAATAAGGAGAATTTGTCAGACAAGTTCTTCCTATATATTCTGGAAAGTGCACTAACTCAAAAGTTGGAGAAACTCAGAGGGCTACAGTAGAGCTATAGTAACAAGACTCATTCCTGCCACAATCTCTCTTTCTTTCTCTTTCTGCTCCTGCCATAAACTCATAGATTTGTATAATTGAAGAGTGACTTCTTTGTTTCCATTCTCCTTCCCACTTTCCCAATTGAAGTTTTATGTTGTTTCTTTTTTCAAGTAATTGTTTTTTTCTTTTTTTCACGGAGAGCTGTTGGATCTTTTTTTCCGGTTTGGGCATCTCATCTACTACAAAATGTTATTCAGATGTTTGTTTCTCATTTTGTGGTCTCTTGATCATCGTGGGTTATAGTTTCCACCCTTCTAATATACCAGTTCTTTTATGTTTCTTCAATGATGAGGTTGACTTGTTTGTTTGTTCTTCATATGGGTTCATTTCTAATACTAGTCTATTTCAAAAGTGTATGAACAACTTGTGTAGCAATAGAAAACAATATTTGGTAAAGATTGCATACTGTTCTAGTTTGGCAACTTTCCTAAGTTGGATAGTGGCAGCCTCTTATCACTTCCAGAAGAGACTCCATCTCTCAACAATTTACGCTCCCTTGCTCGTAAATTTACTTGACTCTAAAGGAAGCGTCTAATCTTATCAACAACCATGGTGTGGAAATGAAGGAGATTGAGTGGGGGAGAGATATAGTGATGGTGTCTAGTGTTTGTGATTTGTAGAGAGAATGGAATAGGTTAATGGTAGTCTGGGCTTGGAGTTTGAATTTGAAATTTGCTCAGGATTTGAAATGTATGGTGTAGATTGGGCACTGGGGATCTGACTGCTACAGTCAATTTTGTTCACTTTTTTTTTTTCAATTAAAAAATTTAAAAGTTAATAAGTTTTTTTTATCTCATTATTAAATTTTGATGGAAGTAAAAAGGTGACATGAAAGAGAACACCGTTTCTATCTCTATTTGTTATAGGGTGAGTGTTCATGCATTCCAAATAAAATATGGAAAATTTAACAATACTTAATGCTAGATTTAAATTAGACATACCCAAATTTTACAAGGGGGAAGACCACATTTCCAATAAGCCCAATCAAACCCTCAATGGAATGTTAAATGTATTCATTGTTACATTCAACCTCATGTACAAATTTCAAGTATGTGATCAAATCAGGCTATAACATGTACAAAATCACTATAAACCAAAAAAGAAAAAACAAATAGTCTTTTCCTCTGTTGAGAAAAGCACCCACATGGCCCCAATGTCAATACATCTGTGAATTTAAAATCCTGAAACTTCACATCAATTCACCGTTCACAATTCAATCATCCAACCCACATCATCATCACTCTACCAAACGGTCCAAACCCATTTCAAATAAATAAATAAATATGGGGTTTTATTTTAATAATTGAGTTTGCCGCAAAATATTAGTTTTTGAAAAAGAAAAATAGCTCCTGATGTCTTTTTAATTTTAATAAAATATCTTGCATTGTAATTAATTTACAGAAATAATAAAAAAATAAAAAATTTATTGGATTATAATGTTTACTATTAATATATCTTTGTTTCATTTAACATTTATTTGGAAACTATTCTATAATTTATAATTTAATAGATAAATTTTTATTCTTTTTAATAATGATTAAAATATTTAAAATTTTAAATACAGAAATATTACATCATGCTATTAAATATATATATATATAAAAATTATATAAATTAAATATTACATTAATATTATTTTAAATTGTATTATACATATACCTTTTTAATTCTTTTCATTCTTAAACTAAAATTTTAATTTTTGAAATCGAAACTTAAAATGGATTTCAACAGCTGCATGATTCTCCGAAGTTGTTCTAGCCGTCGGCTCCTGATACTAGCCGTTGTACTAGCCGTTGGCTCCTGATTCTCTCTGCATGCATAATAAGTTGTCAAACTAGCCGTTGGTCTCAACTATCACTTGTGAACTCTGCACGCCTCCTGATGCCTATATATCACTTCGTTTTTAATGGATAAAATATAACTTTTAAATGAAAATATATCTAAAAAAATGGAAAGCACATAAAAAAAATAACAACTTAAAATTTTTAAATTCCTTTTCATCAGTATCATTGTTATGCTTCCCGTTATAATATATAATAAAGTACTATGATAATTAGTAGTGCAAGACTCGAATTTAAACATGAATAGTAGTGTAAGGCTAAAATGTGAAAAACGAATGTCATTATTTTGGCTCCTTTATATGCTATTCTGATTGGAATATGCTCATTTAGGATATGTTTGGTTCCCAAAAAATTTAAAGGAAAAAAAATATAAGTAAAAGTAGAAGGAAAAAAATATTGAAGGAAAAATAAAAAATAGATTTAAATTCAATAAATTATTTTTATATATTATTTAAACTTTATTTCACTTATTTTTTCTTCTCTATATAAAAATTAAATAATTTAAAAATACATAATTTTTTTTATTAATTTTAATATATTTGATTTTCTTTCATATTTTTCACGAAAATACATCAATTTCTACTCTCCTTTTAATTCAAATGTGCTATCCACAATTTATTTCAGATTTGCGATACCACCTTTTTTCCTCCTTTTGATGATTGTAACTTTTTTTATTTTGCAAAGAACTAGTATTTGCAGTCCTGTTGTTAATACATAAACACAATTTTTATTGATGTTTTTTCTTACTTTATTCTTACACTTTTCTTTTAATATCAGAATTTTAGAAAAAGATTTGAGTACATATATTATTTGGAAGGCTGTTATAACATATAGTCAAGACATTATTCATGTGCTAAAACATTGGGAGTTGGTCTACTTCTAAGCTCTGATCATCCCACTTCTAATTCTTTGTCACTTATTAACTCCTCCCCATTGTCATCAGGACTTCAGAATTGGTCACAGCCAGAGCCACTGCCGCTCCCTCAGCCAATCCTTGTCACCACCCATGCCCACCAAGCATCGTTTGGCAGAGAAGCTGCCACCCTCCTTGACCAATGGTTGCATTAGAAGCTTGTTCACTGCCATGGTTGGAGAAATCGACAACAGTGCCACCCCTTTTTCACCAGCTACAGCTTGTCAATCCAATTGCTATAAACGAGAACATGAGAACCAAAGTTCCTACTGTAAACATCTCTTATAAGTCATATCAACAAGAAAGGGCTAAGGCTTGTATTAGACTTATTTGCATGTGGCCCTATGTTGTGTGTTTTGTTTGGGCCATTGGGATTTGGAGAGTACCAAATACTTTAATTGGTATATTGTTGGGTGTCAACACTATTCTATTTTGAAAATTGTAATTTTGAATCAAACTTCTACCCTTCTAGTCTCTTGTATTTTTTTTTTTTTTTTCCAATTGTTGGGTGCAAGTTTCTTTTTCCACTATGGACATACCTAATATAGTTGTGAACCATGAAAATATAGTATTTGCTATTTGTACTTGTATTAAGATTTGTTTATGTTTCGATGTTTTCCATATTAATGTTATTTCTTAACTTCTTCCAAGTTTGAGATAAGTCCCAAAAAAAAAATTGTCATTCTGTAGCATGCTTCCCAACTTGTAGGGCAGAGGTGATTATGTGATAGTATATTTAAGAAAATTTAAAAGATCGGAGGAAGAAAAAAATAAGATAAGAAGTGAAGATTTTTTTTTTTTTAAAAAAAGTTTTAAAATTAATAAATTATTATTATATGTTTCTTCAAATACATTTTACTTATTTTTCTTCTTCTATATAAAAATTAAATAATATATATATAAATTTCTAACAAATTTTAGAAGTTGTATCTAAAGTTTCCATAAGGGAGGACTGTGATTTTTAAATTTTATCCCACTTCTCAAACTTTTATTACATTTTTCAAATAATGACATTCCCTAGCATATTTAACAAAATTAAAATTAATGTATTGAAAAGAAAACTTTGTTGATCAAAGACCAACAACAAATAACAATAATAATATCTCTAGAGGGCTTTTTTGTGACAATAAAATGTACATTTTCAATATCATAATGAAAAAGAGGCAATCAATTAAGATGTAATAAAAATTGTTTCATTTATTATGCTTTGTTTCATGTCATATATTTATTTCTTTTACTTAATATTTGATATATTTCATGATTTAATCACATCAAACATTGAGATAGAGCGGTCTTATCATAACAATTCATAATTAAACTCATATATTCTCAAACAAAAAGTGATGAAACATAAAATTCACTACTTTGTAGTCAATTCGAGTTTAATCCAAACTTGAATTCTGGCTTGAAGTACTTGATTTGAATCTAATTTAATTTCATTTTTTCAAAACTTAATTGGGTTAATTTAAAGTTGATTTGGGTTAAATTCGAATTAGACAATTTTTCAAGTTGTATAGGTACATGTTGAATTGGATTCGTCGATAATGATTTTTTTAACTTTATTATCTTTCATATATACCGATATTTAAATAGAAAATAAGACATAATTGTGAGATAACAATAATAAACAAATAAATAAATCTATTCATCTTTATCCAAAAATGCAATAATATATAATATAGTTAAATTTGATTCTTCCCTTCAAAATTATTTGAAAGCAAATGAAGGGTTTTTATATATAATAATATAAATTATAAATATTATAAAATATTAAATCATTTTGGTTTGTCCAAACCTTGATTAACATTTAATTCAAGTATTAAAAATATTTACTTAAATCTATTTGAACATCAGATTATGTCAAGTTGAATGAAAAAAAATTAATAAATACAATTGCTAATTACAATTATGATATTAAAAAATGAGCTTCAAAAAATCCACATCATCCCAAAAATTCAAAAAAGAATAAAAAAGACAGAAACAAAGAATAAAATGTGTAAGAGTGATGGAACACAAAACCCCACCACTCCACCTGACCAAATGCATTGATTTTGGAACATGCTCCAAAAATATTGATGGGACAAAAGAAACCATACCTGCATGTTTAGAAATCACAACATTTCTTTAAAAAAAGTTTCTTTTCTTATTTTTTTTTTTTCATAAAAATGTTTAGAAAAAGTGTATGATTTAATTTCCTTTTTCTCATTTTTTGATGGATATCTAAACAAAAGAATTTTTTTCTTTTTTTCATTATAAATTTCCTTCTTTTATTTTTTATTTTTTTTAACTTTACTTTTATTTTTTCTAAGAGAATTCTCGATTATAAAAACTATCAAACTACTTAAATAAGTCAATATATATACAAATAAACTTCCATTGTTTTTAAAATTAATTACTATTAGCATAAAAATATAATTTTACAAAATTTATCCATTAACCCAAATTAATAAAATAGCTCCTGATGTCTTTTTAATTTTAATAAAATATCTTGCATTGTATTTAATTTGCAGAAATAATAAAAAAAATAAATAAATTATTAGATTTCAATGTTAGATTTATTTAAATAAAAATATATTGGATTATAAGGTTTACTATTAAGATATCTTTGTTTCATTTAACATTTATTTGAAAACTATTCTATAATTTATAATTTAATAGATAATTTTTTATTCTTTTTTAATAATAATTAAAATATTTAAAATTATAAATATAAAAATATTACATCATGATATTAAATATATATAAAAAAATTATATAAATTAAATATTACATTAATATTATTTTAGATTGTATTATACATATACCTTTTTAATTCTTTTCTTTTTTAAACTAAAATTTTAATTTTTGAAATCGAAACTTAAAATGGATTTCAACAGCTGCATGATTCTCTGAAGTTGTTCTAGCCGTTGGCTCCTGATTCTCTCTGCATGTATAATAAGTTGTCAAACTAGCCGTTGGTCCCAGCTATCACTTGTGAACTCTGCACGCCTCCTGATACTATATATCACTTCGTTCTCCAATACTCATTTCCACAACTTCTCCCTCTTTACCATATTAAGAGCATACAAATTCAAGCTACCTCTCACACTACTTTCAGTGTTCTTGTTCTAATTTCTCTCACAATTATCTCAACTTTCCCTCCTTTTATAATTTTTCGTTGGCTTTCTCCATCTCAGTTTCTTTGAAAGATGGCTGACCAAATCCCTTACAGCATTGCTGAGAAAATCTTGACTAAGCTGGGCTCCTTGGCTGTCCAGGAAATTGAACTGGCTCGTGGTGCTAGAAAGGAGCTACCAAACCTTGTGGAGACATTGACCACCATCAAAGCTGTGCTTCTCAATGCCGAGGAGCAGCAGCAGGACGACCCTGGAGTGGAGAATTGGGTGAGGAGGTTCAAAGATGTCATCTATGATGCAGATGATTTGCTGGATGACTTTGCAGCCTATGAATTGGGGCGAGGAGGAATCGCAAGACAGGTTAGTCGCTTCTTCTCATCTTCAAATCAGGTTGCATTTCATTTTAGAATGGGTCATAGAATCAAAGATATTAGAGGAAGGCTAGATGGCATTGCAAATGATATCTCTAGGTACAATTTTATTTCAAGGGCGACAACTAGCAGGCGGGTAGGGAATACGGGGACACAGACCCACTCTTTTGTGTTGACGTCTGAAATTATGGGAAGAGATGAAGATAAAAAGAAGATAATAAAATTATTGTTGCAATCAAATAATGAAGAAAATCTTTCTATTGTTGCCATTGTTGGTATTGGTGGTTTAGGCAAGACCACCTTAGCCCAATTGGTATACAATGATCAGGAGGTGCTAAAGCATTTTGATCTTAGGTTGTGGGTATGTGTTTCTGAGGATTTTGATGGGAACATCCTAGTTAGAAACATCATAAAATCTGCAACAGATGAAAATGTAGATACCTTGGGGTTGGAACAATTGAAAAACAAACTTCATGGAAAATTAAATTCCAAGAAATACTTGTTAGTATTGGATGATGTTTGGAACGAGGATTTTGAAAAATGGGATCAATTGAGGATTTTGTTGAAAGTTGGTGCTAGGGGAAGTAAAGTTCTAGTGACTACTCGAAACTCTAAAGTTGCATCAACTATGGGAATTGATTCCCCATACGTTTTGAAAGGCTTAAATGAAGGTCAATCTTGGGCTTTGTTTAAAAGTAGAGCATTTGGAGACAATGGGCAAAATGCACGTCCAAACCTCTTACAAATAGGAGAAGAAATCACAAAAATGTGCAATGGAGTTCCTCTCGTAATTAAAACTTTAGGAAGAATATTGCATTCTAAAACCGAAGAAAGTCAATGGGTGTCCATCCAAAAAAATAAAAATCTAATGTTGCTTCGAGATGGGGACAACATATTAAAGGTACTAAAGTTAAGTTATGATAATTTACCAAGTCATTTGAAACAATGTTTTACTTATTGTGCATTGTTTCCAAAAGACTATGAAATAAAGAAAAAAATGTTGATTCAATTATGGATAGCTCAAGGTTACATTCAACCTTTAGATGAAAATGAACATTTAGAGGATGCTGGTGATCACTATTTCAAGGAGTTATTATCACGGTCAATGTTTCAAGAGGTTAATAATAGGTATAAAATGCATGACCTTATCTATGATATGGCACAATTAATAGTAAAGTCTGAGATCTTTATTTTAACAAATGTTCAAACTACTATCCCGGAAAGAATTCATCATTTATCAATTTCGGGATGGAGTCAGGGAATGACGGTTTTAAAGGAAAAATCCTTAAGAACTTTATTTGCAAGTGATTATGATGATTCCTGTGCTAATTCTATGGTGAATGGACTTGTTCTAAATTGCAAGTGTTTACGAGTGTTAGACTTAGGTGCGGGGTCAAAGGCTATAAAATTGCCAAAGTCTGTAATTAAATTGGGTCATTTGAGGTATCTCAGCCTTTCTTGTGGTGAATTTGAGGTACTTCCTAGTGGTTTTACAAGCTTACAAAATCTGCAGACGTTGAAACTTTGGAGATGTGAACATCTTAAAGAATTGCCAAGAAATATAAGAAAAATGATTAACTTGAGGCACCTCGAGATAGATGGATGCAGGAGATTGAATTATATGCCTTGCAGATTGGGAGAATTGACTATGCTTCAGACCCTGCATCTTGCATATCTGGATGCGATGGAATACATGTTTGAAAACTCTTCATCAACAGAGCCATTCTTCCCATCTCTTAAAACACTTAAGTTGGATGAGTTGTGTAATTTCAAGGGATGGTGGAGGGAGATAGCGGGAGAGCAAGCTCCTTCATTTCCTTCTCTTTCTCAATTGTTGATTAGGAATTGCGGTCAGTTAACAACCGTCCAACTGCCTTCGTGTCCCTCTCTTTCTACATTAAAGATCACTAAGTGCGGTCAGTTAACAACCGTCCAACTGCCTTCGTGTCCCTCTCTTTCTGGATTACAGATCTATGCGTGCGGTCAGTTAACAACCGTCCAACTGCCTTCCTGTCCCTCTCTTTCTAGATTAGAGATCTATGGGTGCGGTCAGTTAACAACCGTCCAACTGCCTTCCTGTCCCTCTCTTTCTATATTAGAGATCTATGAGTGCGGTCAGTTAACAACCGTCCAACTGCCTTCCTGTCCCTCTCTTTCTATATTAGAGATCTATGAGTGCGGTCAGTTAACAACCGTCCAACTGCCTTCCTGTCCCTTTCTTTCTACATTAGAGATCTCTGAGTGCGGTCAGTTAACAACCGTCCAACTGCCTTCCTGTCCCTCTCTTTCTACATTAAAGATCGATGAGTGCGATCAGTTAACAACCCTCCAACTGCCTTCCTGTCCCTCTCTTTCTACATTAAGGATCTCTGACGGTCAGTTACCAACCGTGCCTTCGTGTTCTTCTCTTTCTGAATTAGAGATTATTTCTTGCAATCAGTTAACAACCCTCAAACTGCCTTCGTGTTCTTCTCTTTCTAAATTACAGATCTGGTTTTGCAATCAGTTAACAACCCTCGAACTGCCTTCGTGTCCCTCCCTTTCTACATTAGAGATCGATGGGTGCGATCAGTTAACAACCGTCCAACTGATTTCATCTCCCCATCTTTCTAAATTAGTTATTAACAATTGTGGAAGCTTGGAATCCCTACAACTGCCTGCGTGTCCTTCTCTTTCTGAATTAAGGATCCAATGTTGCTATCAGTTAACTGTCCAACAACTGCCTTCATGTCCAGAACTTTCTGAATTAGAGATCATTTGTTGTAATCAGTTGACAACCGTCCAACTGCTTTCATCTCCCCATCTTTCTAAATTATTTATTGGGTATTGCGAAAACTTGAAATCCCTGCAACTGCCTTCGTGTCCCTCCCTTTCTACATTAGAGATCGATGAGTGCGATCAGTTAACAACCGTCCAACTGATTTCATCTCCCCATCTTTCTAAATTAGTTATTTACAATTGTGAAAGCTTGGAATCCCTACAACTGCCTGCGTGTCCTTCTCTTTCTGAATTAAGGATCAAATGTTGCTATCAGTTAACTGTCCAACAACTACCTTCATGTACAGAACTTTCTGAATTAGAGATCATTGGGTGTTATCAGTTGACAACCGTCCAACTGCTTTCATCTCCCCATCTTTCTAAATTATTTATTCGGTATTGCGAAAACTTGAAATCCCTGCAACTGCCTTCGTGTCCTTCTCTTTCTGAATTACAGATCATAGATTGCCATGAGTTAACAACCGTCCAACTGCTTTCATCTCCTCGTCTTTCTAAATTATATATCGAGAGTTGCATATGCTTGGAATCCTTGCTACTGTCTTCTTTACCTTGTCTTGAGGAACTAATCCTGGGTGGACTCCCTAAGGAGACACTATGGCGGATAATTTTGGTCTCTTCTTCATTGAAGTCTCTGCATATTTCGGGCAGAAAATCTCTGCCAGATGATCGACTACAACACATCACTTCTCTCAAGTCTCTGTTTCAAGGGATTCAACATCTCGGCGCCCTTGAGGAGTTACGAATTAATCACTGCAACTTGTCAGATAAAGAGGATGATGATGGTGGGTTGCAATTTCAAGGCCTTAGAAGCTTGCGTAAACTATTTATTACAGGAATTCCAAAACTGGTGTCTCTTCCAAAGGGGCTTCAACATGTTACCACACTGGAAATTAGGTCTTGCGATGGACTAATAATGTCTCAGTTTCAAGGGATTCAACATCTCGGCGCCCTTGAGGAGTTACGAATTTATAACTGCAACTTGTCAGATAAAGAGGATGATGATGGTGGGTTGCAATTTCAAGGCTTTAGAAGCTTGCGTAAACTATTTATTTCAGAAATTCCAAAACTGGTATCTCTCCCAACGGGGCTTCAACACGTTACCACACTGGAAACTCTCAGTATTACCTGTTGTTCTGATTTCACCACTTTACCAGACTGGATAAGCAGCCTAACTTCCCTTTCAGAGCTGAA
Source organism: Vitis riparia (assembly GCF_004353265.1). Taxonomy (NCBI): domain Eukaryota; kingdom Viridiplantae; phylum Streptophyta; class Magnoliopsida; order Vitales; family Vitaceae; genus Vitis; species Vitis riparia. The sequence goes on from NC_048443.1 coordinate 2,378,756, forward strand.
AATTGAGAGGTGCCCTAGATTCAAGCTTGAAGATAGTTCCAAGATTGCTCATATTCCAACAATTCACATAGTTCAAAGATATATGTAAGGTCTGAAATGCCAACCATTCTTCTCTATTTTAGTAAATTCTTCATTGTCACACTTTATGCCTTAGATGACATGTTTTTCATAATTTTGTATTTTTGAATCAATTATTAACATTATAAAAAATCACACTTGCAGTTATTACTGGGTGAAATACCAAATTAATTATGTTTCACTATTAAAATAAAGAGAGAAAATAAAAGAAAAAAAAATGAAGGAAATTAAAAAATAAATTATTTTCACATGCCTTTTCAAACTCATTGAGCTTATTGTTTATCTTTTGTATAAAAATTAAATGATTTAAAAATACATAGATTTCTAATTAATTTTAATTATATTTATTTATTTTTTTTGTATTTTTCTTGGTAAACCGAATATGTCAAAATCATTTTCCTTAACTTGTTTTTCTTCTTTCCTTTCATTATTAGTATTTTCATGTTCCCTTTTAGAGTTATAATTGTCCACTGTTGAAAGGAAGCTGCCAAAAGAAACATGTGCAGATTGGCTTACGATTGCTCATGTCCAAACAACTCTTATTGGCATCATGCACTGCTGCATGAAGGAGTTCCACTCTATTCGGTTCAAGAGTGTCATCCACAATTTTCAGGTTTGCAATGCCTACATCTTTTCCCACTTTTGATGGATTCATCTTTCATGATTTTTCTATAAAACCTTTAAGTTTGTTGGACTCTGTTAAACAGAGTCCAAGGAAGAAAATTACAGTGCTTGAAATCCAAGGAAGAATGGTTGAGGGAAAACAATACTTTCAATGCTTGAGACCATATTGGGGAAGCCTGATTATTGGTGGCTGCAAGAAAATGGGTGGTCTCTAAACTATTGGGGTGGCCCAAAACCAGTTGCCAATAAGGGGATGAGGAGGCTGAGTCAGTGATGAGGTTCTACCACTGTATAGTCAACTTCCTTCTTTAAAATTTTTGAAACTTGAGAATCCAACTGCAGTGGGAATATCCTCAATTCCTTGTCTTTCTGAATTATATATATCAGAAAATGCCATCACTTGACATCTTTGAATTTGCCTTCATCTCCCTAACTTTCTCAATTAGGTATGTATCACAGAATGCCATAACTTGACATCATTGAGTTTGCCTTCATCTCCTTGTCTTTGTAAATTAGATGTCAACTATGGCACTAACTTTTGACATCATTGGCACTACTTTCATCTCATTTTTGCTTGTTCCACCTGCCCTATAAAATGCTTAGATTAGTAAATATTGAAATCCATCATCTCGTCAAACACATCAATTGCTAGTGGACGTTGTTTGCCAAAATGTCTAGTTATTTGGTGTCTGTAACGTTTGGAAAATTTCTTGACACTATTTTATTGCGGCTGTAATTGCTATCAAGTCAAAGAAAAATGGTATGCTGGTGGCATTGAACACTTCTATCAAGTATGGATAAGGTCAAAGGTGCTAATAGCCTAATTTGCAGAGTCTCATAATCTAGAATTCTCCATACTAATTTCAAAGATGTGACAAAAGGCAAAACTGAAGATTGGTCAATATATTACTGATTCATAAACAGCTCTTTAATTCTAGCACGCCACATGATTAGGTTTCAGGTTTGCAATTCTACAGTTCTATCAATTATAATCATTCCTCTCTTTTGCTTTTGATCATTTGCTTCTCTTATTTAATTTATTAAAAATTGTTATAATTTGTTTTAGAGGAGAGGGGTCTTAGTAGAACCATTCTTTCCTGCCATGATGAAAAAACTCAAAAGTTGAAACAACTGAAACAAATGGTGGAGGGGCTAGTTACACTGCCAGAACAACAACGTCCATTCCTGCCACAATTTCCTTTCTTTCTATACTCCCTGAGCTGACACATGCCATTGCGTGAATGTCTTGATCTTCTTGCGTCACCTTTAAAGTCAATACATATTGAAGGCATAAATGGATCTGACATCTCTTCTAGAAAAAGGGTAGCAACACCTCATGTCTCTCAATTTTTGGTAAGTACAATATATCTTTATCTACTTGTCCAAGTCTAGATATCCCAAGTGTAGATATTAGTGATTGTGAATTCTATGTCCTTATCTTAGGGAAATTTTGCAAGTCAAAGAATTTTTGGGATGAAGATAGCATCCAACTTTTAGGAGTTGAGAATTTGTGCCAAATATGTATTCCCCTTACCCAAGGAGTTCAGCATGCTCATTTTAGGACCATGCTCATTTTCTGACTTTGGCATACTAGATTCATTTTACAAATTCATTCATCCTTCTGTTCTTGATTGTTTATCTCTTCTTATTCATTGCTATCGCAGCTAGGGAATCTCTTCATCAGCAATGCCATTCTTCCCTTCTTTTAACGGACTCCAAATTTTTGAGTTGCTGAAATTGGAAGGATGGTGGAGAGGTGTATCACATAACTTGTCTTCATTTCCTTGTCTTGAGGGGCTATACTTTTGTGATGTCCATAAAGAGCTATTGTGGCTGACAATGTTTGCCTCTTCTTCATTGAAGATGCTGGATAATCAAATTTTTCATTAAGAGGCAATTTGGTTTTGGGGAGAAGGCAAAACAAGGAGAATTAGGAAGAATAGTCTTTCCCATTCTTGAAAGTTGCACAAACTTAAAAAACGAACAACATTTATTCTCCCTATGCTGACATCCATGCCACCGCATCTATGTCTGGAGGATCTAGATCTGTACAATACAACAGTATCTTCTTCATATGCCTTCATCTTATGCAAGGTTGATGCTCAGTGTGTTATTACACCAGAAAATCTAACAGTCTGGGATTGTGCTTTGGTAGACAAGGTAGGTACTTCACATCACAGAGTTTGTTATTGTTCATTTTTGAGCTTGAAATCTCTGCCTCGGATGCCAAAAGGAAGCAAGTGAAGATTGGCCTATTGACTTCTTCATGTCCCAGGAATCATATCCCCACTAGTCACAGACCACTGATTCATAAAAGACCACTGATGCATGGTATATTTCAAGACTGCAATACCAACTGCCTTTCCTGCTTTTGATGTTTGCTTCATTTCTTATTTTACCATTAATCTATTCCATTTCTTATTTTACATGTTATGGAATGAGTAAGTTCACTTACATCTATGTCTCTATTATTCATGTTTGTCATTCTAACCTTTTGTCACTTGTCATAATGTCTTTATAGCTTATTACTTGGCAACCAAATTGATAAAAAGTATTATGCCCAAATTTCTATTCTTGTACATTGGTTCTTCAAGGCAATAGAACAACAACATATTGAAGTGCATGAGTTGGCAAATCTTCAGGTGCGTTGGACTTAAGCCTCTGTCTAATATAATAACTCAGGATTGTATCGTTTGCTGCTGGAGAAGCAAGTTGCTAAAATATAGCATTGCTAATGATATGTTTGATTGGACAGCTTAAATGATGTTCCTATGTGTATGCTGATGAATTCAATCTCTGCTGAGTGTTCCTCTGGAGTTTTCTCTGTCATTGCGTAAGAACCATGCTTATAATTGATCACCCTACCAGTTTCTGCTGGAAGAATTATTTATATTTATGTTCCCACCTTGAGGATTAGCTGATATTGTTTAATATTTCAAAATCAAATCTTGACAGGTTATGGATGACTCATGAATATTATCTTATGATTTGCAAGCTCCTACGACATATGTCAAACTCATCAATGGTTTGTTCATATCTTGAGAATTGTCATTGATTTTATACCTTTTATGGAGTGGATTTTATAAACTAAACTTGTATATGGTTATTTGTAGGAAAATAATTGAGTTGCAAGTCTGAATCTGGAAGCATTGATTATTTTGACAAGGTACAGATGACAAGTCTTGATTTTCAACTAAGTATTACATTGTTCTTTATGATAACTAGTGTTTCTTCTAAGCTTATTCTTATACAATTCTTTTGATATCACAACTTCAAAAATGATTCGAGTACATAATTTATTTGGTAGGTTATTATAACACATAGTCAAGACATTATTCATGTCCTAAAATAATGGGAGAAGACAATCCAAGATGATTGATTTATATGTTCAAGATGCTTGGATAGTATATATGCTATGAGTATTGTTGTAGTACCATTACATGTTAGTGTTGGAGTTATTATTCGTAAACTAACTCAAATTTGTGTTTCTAGGTGAATTATATGAGTGGATTAAGTTTAATCAAAACCCTTGGGAGCAATTCTTAGTGGAAGATGGCCTCATATTTCATAACGTTGTCAAGCATTGTTGATTTACAAGAAGTCTTTAAACAACTGGTGAAACAAGAGGGTCATTGGTCAGAGGAACAATGGGATCAAAATTCTCCTTCATCTCCCAAATCAGCCTCAAAGAACCGCTGGGATTATTTCTAACTTTGTGGATCTCCTCACATGCCATGAAAGTGCATCTAGTATCAACATCTTGTCTACTACAAATGTAATATTTTTCCAGTAATAAGGTGACACATTTTTATGTTCTTGCCATGGTTTAATTTCCAATATGTATCAATTTCATGTTTTCAATTTCTGGGTCAAACATTAAGAAGTAGCCTCTTGCACCATATTCCTAAGAAGGATTTTTTGGAAGACATCTCTTTTTAAATGTAATCTTGTTGTTACAAGCTATGCATGACCAATATATCGTTTTATTACATGTGCTTTGATATTGTAATTTGTTTATTCTTTGACTTATATTTATTTTACATTCATGGAGTGTCTCCATTGTTATGTCCAAATCACATACATAATTCTTAAGTATTTGGACAAAAAATGATATTTACATTTTTCTTAATATTTTATTATTATACTTGCCTATTTTTTTTAATCAAAGTTCTCTACAACCATGTAAATTGCATTACAAACAATGAATACAATTCAAGAGCAAATTTCCAAGTAATTTTGCAAAGGTTAGAAATACTTTCTAATACTTGAATATTTCTTTACAAAAATAAGATGTTTGACAAACTTTTGAAAATCATTTTTAAAACCGAATAGCTTAAAGGGATTAATTTTTAAATAATCAATTGATATTTGATTTTTCTAAATTGGTTTAACATTATAAAAAATAATTGTTAAAGTAAACTTTTTTGGTTCATATCTAAATGCTAGGTGATTTTCTTAAATGTGGTTGTAATAATTGTTAATAAATATTTAGTCATGGCTAAGATTAGACCAAGATTATATATGTTGTCATGAGTTTTCAACAATGACAAAAAAGCACTTCTTTCATGAAGTAAGGGAGTCCTTCATGAAGTGAGAAAGACAAAGAGGTTTCCTCTTAATTACTAATATAGTGGGGCTAAAGCAATTCTCTAATTAGTACAACAAACATGAACATTATTTTCATTGTTAAGATCTTGAACATGACTCATACTAATTTAATAATACCAAATTATAGGAGGAGATGAAAGCCACTTAATTAGGATTACATTTTTTTTTTCATTTGTGGAGGAACTTCTTAAACCAATAAGCAGAGTGTTTTAGGTATCGCTTTAAACCATTTTTGTAATCCACATAACCAAGGCCAAAACGAAAGGCGAAACCGGAGTCCCATTCAAAGTCATCAAGAAAAGACCATACAAAGTATCCCTTCACGTTGACCCCCTCCCTGCCAAATTTGCATACATGCATGCACTATATTAGTAATAATCTATTCAAAACAACTAAAAGTTAACCTAATAGGTGTATTATTATAACCTAGGCCCAATACCATAAATACCAACCTTGATGAAGATGAGATTTAATTTCAAGTATATGACACAACACCCTAAAAACTTTAAGACTAATACTAGTGCATTATCTTGATTAAGTATTCCATATTCTCATCATTAAGCTATCAATTTGACCTAAAAGCTTAACTTGACATGTAAACATTCTTTTTTAAGCTTGCATATGAGTTTAATAAATAGAGAAAATAAACTTCAATGAGGCAAACCATGTATATTGTGTCAACTTACATGGGCTAAAGGCCTAACACTCACATATCCATGGATTATGGATAAGTGAGTTGAAATTAATTACTCACTTGATAGCTTTTGAGAGATAGTACAAATGTCCACGGTGGAATGTTGTCCTCAAGGTATCATTGAGGTCTTCTTTGACAGGCACTGAAGCATTATTTGCTGTAGCCATTCCTTTATGCACAAGGCCATAACACATTAGTTTGAATCATATTAAAATGAAGTCAAAACATTGTTCCATGATTTAGAAACAATGTAAGTTGATAATTAATTCACTAAGTATACCATTCTCTGTAATGTAAATGGTTGGATTGTTGTATTTTTCCTTGATGTAGAGCATAAGTTTTCTGATTCCCCATGGACAAATGTAAAGCCAGCCCAATGGAGTCTACAAAATCGCACGCCATAGATCACTTAGTAATGAATTCATGACAATGTCTGGTATTTATGCATTATAACTATATGTTTCAATTAAGGCATTATATATTGATGGCTAAGGACAGAGAGATTACTGGCTGACCAATGTTAACCCCATCTTTCTCCGCTGTAGCCACAAAGAAAATGGTTCAGTTTCTTAAAGGGACAGCATGAAGGAGAACAAGAACAAGAATCATAGCAATGCTCATAAGATTATGTTTTTCAAGCTTACTGGTTAGATTGAGTCTACCATCTACAGACCAGCTTAGCTCCATCATGTTAACTGCAGATGTGGAGGTGGTGGCATAATATGAAGTATAGTAATTTATTCCTAAGAAATCAATTGATCCTTTGAGCATTTCGGATTCTAGTGGGGAGAATTTGGGCAGTCGATGCCCCACAAGGGATCGCATGTTCATTGGGTAGTCTCCATATGTGATTGGATGTAAATACCTAAAAACAAAACGGTTATTGAAAATTTCACATAGAAGGAAATGAATGAGAAAAGATGTTCACATATGAGTGAGTTTAAATATATTGGTTTATTACGGGATAGGTTTTGCCTATCCCGTTAAATTGATAGTTTAATATGATAACAAAACTTAGGTTAATTAAAGGTTTGGTAGCATAAAAACACTCACCATCCTAACATGAAATCAAGAGCTCTACGGGAGGCCCTGACACCTGCAGTTGTTGGATATTTTGTCTGGAACCAAGCTGATATTAGGGTTACTCCAATGATTCCCTTTTGAGAATTCTGCAAGCATTCAAATATAAGACCGGAGACAAAATGTTTATAGCCTGAAATTTTTTAATTATTCAGTTGAACGTATATGCTAAATTTCATCAAAATGAAAGGAATCAAGTAAGCAAAGACCTGATACTTCTCCTTGTACAATTTCACACCAGCAGCATGAGAAAGAAGCAGGTTGTGTGCTACTATATAGGGCTCAGTTGCAGAGTTTCCAGAGGCACAAGTGCCAGAATAGTTGGAGCATCGACCGGGTGCATAAGTCCCAGTTGAGTAACCATAGTAGTTAAAGACGTATGGCTCATTCAAAGTGATCCAATGCTTCACCCGGTCCCCAAATTGTTTGAAGCAAAAATCAACATAGTCACGATAATCATCCCTACATAAAAATCAAAGATTTTCTTTTAATTGAATAGTGGGTCGTTTGATGAGATATGTATAGATGTAAGTTTGATCATATGTGCCAACTTACACTATTTTACGACTTAAGAATCCACCATACTCATCTTCAAGGGCTTGTGGAAGATCCCAATGGAATAGTGTCACAAAGGGCTTCAACCCTACATATGATAGGCAAAAATTGGTAAAGGCTAGGGAGTGAAAAAATGATAAGTTCTTAGAACTTCTTTCTCTGAAATAATTTTGAACTTATTCCATTTTTAGCATGCTTGAGAGTCTCTTTGAAAATGTATGTGTTTTAGAAAACGTAACTATTTTTAGGGAGATAGATAATGACCATTTGCTAAGAGCTCATTAATGACGTTGTTGTAGAATTTGACACCTTCCTTGTTCACTCCCCCGCTCACTCTTCCACCTGAGAATAAAATTCCATATATATTAACCTACCTAAAGGATCAATTGATCACACAATCATTCAATCAAATATCCATCTCCATGGACCACCAAATTTCTGTCATATAGAACTTGAGAAATTATTCCAAAGTGATGATATCTTACTTGGTAGGACTCTAGACCAGGAGATAGAGAATCTCATAGCATCCATGCCAATGAACTTCAGCAGTTTAATGTCCTCCTGTAACATCAATTCCGAAGTTCTTTTTGAGAATGACAAGGATTTAGTCACCATAAGGATGAATACTAGTCCAGAAGCAAGTGACAAAAGATTATTTGTATTGGGTTTTACCTTATATTTATGATAAAAATCAATGGCTACGTTTCCTGTTGACCCATCTGAGATCTTTTCTGTCACAGCACCAAAATGCTTTTTAGAAATTAATACTAAGAAATTTTGTTGAATACAATTAGTAAATCTATGTTGAATTTTGTCTTTGATCAAAAGTATTGAACCCATGAGTTCAAAATCTTTTGAATATTGTATAATTAGAAGAAAAAAAAGGGGGACCTCAGTTTGAATTATGTATGTTAAAAAAATCTGTGTCATGTATACACATTTTTCACCCAATCCTTTTGTCTTAGTTTGAATCCATACATATCCTACCTTTTGCAGTGGGCCAAATTATCCATTGAAGTGTCATTTTCTTGTTTAACTTCTTTTGGAAAAGCTCTCGAGGCAAGGGAAAATTTACAGGCAGTTGGGACCAGCCCGCTGTTACTGATAAGCCAGTAGGTCCCTCAGCCATCTCTGGTAGACAATTTCCATGATCCCTCTAATTCCTTTTTTATATTTCATATTCATTTATGCTTTAGATATTATGTTCGATTTATAGCAAATTAAAGGACACCAACCAACAACTTTATGAGATAAATCAGTAGGAAAAAAATTAAATTTTCTCCATTATTGCAATTAAATAATTTTACACCTTAGATAAAAAGATAGCCCTTGTCTTGGCCATAACCTTAGAAAATAAACTTAATGATAGCTAAGATATAGCTAATATTTCAAACAATTTGAAGCAAAATCAATAAGAAAGAATAAAATGATAGCAATGAATCAAGGTCATTTTCTCCTAATACATAGTATACTTCTGAAATTGAAGTACTTATATCAACGGGATCGTATTAACTATTAACTAAATATATATACTCGCGTATTTGGATTGGTACTAATCTTCATAAACAAGACGAAATTTTATCCCCTGTACAACCAAAAACTGGAAGGGAAGAAATGTAAAAATGTCATTGGTAGTTACACCAAGGACATGGAAGAGTTCATTGAACTAAACATCAGCTAAATCTGGCTCAGAGACATACAACCCTTCATCCATTTCCTTTTTAAACTATTTCTTTTTGGGGCCATGGAAAAAATTTAAACAACAGCAAACCATGTGCTGCAATTCTAGGGAGTTGGGGTTTAGTTTAATATTAGTGTCACATCGTTCAGACAAAACCATTGAATTATTTGTTGATAACTTGTTAAAATTCTAAGAAAATTCGTGTACTTGTAACCTTTGAAAAGACAGAAAATAAAATTAAAAAATCTTCTGGCTGACAGGCCAAACTAATGAACCAGGGTTCAGAGAGAAAGAGAGGACCTGGATGTTTTGCAGTGAAGGTATCCCAGATACTCTGGCCTTTACCTCCTTCATGTGCTGCTCCTTCATACTGAGATAATAGTAGACAAGTTATAGCATATATTGAGAAACCTTTGGAGCCCAAACCCAATGAAAAATGTTGGGGCTGGTACCTGGTAGGCTGATGAGGCTGCTCCAAATACAAAACCAGGTGGAAAGCTACGCCTGCTGAATATAGCTGTGGGCTTTGCGCCATGACAATGGGCAAATGAGAGGACTAGGACAAGGGAACAGAAGAGAAGAGGTCCTTGAGTAGCCATTTCTGAGTTTGCTACACACAAATTGCTTTGTGGTACTCTCTATATATAGAGAAAGCAACAGCTAGAAGCAAAGAAAAAGATGTTTTCATGAATATCGGTATTGAGGTAAGAAAAATCATCTCGAGTGATAGATTTTCATGAAGAATTATTTATGTTACAAGTTGTTTCAACTGCATATACTTACAAAGGCAAGTTTCACATGCCTCATCGTCCATACTCCCACTCACTGTCTAAAGGAACCCTAGTACAGCTATGACCATCGCATGTATGGGACCCAGGTCAAATTTTTTATGAAACCAACCCTACAATTTTAAATCCATGACTTTTGATCGTATGGACAGGCTGGATATTTAGATGATATTGCTAATGAGCAACAGTCCATTACTTTATGTCACATGTCATATGTCACATGCCCAAATTAAAAAATGCCGCATTTCGAGAGCTTGATATTACATAACCCTTGGATCTTCTTAAAGCCGGAAAAGCAATAGTACTACTGGAGATTTCTTCTTGATCTCAATCTCTTATCTTCCTTTATCTCCTTGGATTATTAACAGGATTATATGTATCTCAAGTTTTCATGACTACATTAATTTTGTCTGCTGGCCCGACATAATTAAAGGCATGTCTGCTTAGTACAATAATTTATCATAGACATTGATATTTTTACAATTAACTTCAATCTTACAAGAAACAAGTGGGCTTCTTGGCCCCAGCGCAACTCATTTATCTTTTTCTAGGAGAACATATAAATAGCCATGGTAGAATATATTCAATCCCTCCTTCAACCTTTTAGCTGTATAAATAGGGTTTCAGATATTAAGCAAGCAACTCACAAACAATCCTCATGTGTTAATGCTAACCCTAGAACCACATGTTCAAAAGATGGCTGTTACTCCTCAAGTTCCTAACAGATTTTTAGGGATTGAATCTGACAATTGTGAAATAGAACCAACGGTCATTGGCGAGCACTCTCGAATCCATCAATCCCATGTTTGGAATCTCTAGAGATCTTGGTCTTTCCACTTGTAAGGTTCACTTCCAGTCACTGTTATATATATGCACTCTAAACTATTCCTCATTCTCCTCTCTTAGTTTTGTTGCATCGCTGTTCAAGAATAATCTTCAGATTTCCTCTTCTATCAAGCATATGTATATGCATGAGTTAGATACAACCAACTATTGAAGAAATAACCAATAACATTCTTCATGATTAGTAGATATGTTGATAATTGTCATTCATAACAAGCAGTCTATTTACCCTCTACCAGACTAGCCTTTAATTGCAACCATCATTACAATGGCAGTTAGCTTGAAGAAAGTCTAAATGTCTGTATGATTTATATTGTTGAAAAGAAGGAAAAAAATGTATATAAGAAAATTTTTGTTCTTCGAAAAATACTTCTCAAACTTGCTTTTTGGACAGATTGAAACCGCATATCATACAATTTTTTTGCAAGATCAAGCATAGTTATATCATGAATCTTGTTGAAAAACTACTCAAATAAGTATATTTTGGCAAACACAACATTTAATTTATCTTTTTTAACAAGTGGATTCATTTTTTATACTAAAAATTTTACATTAAAAAGATACTAAATTGGTATTTTCAAAAGATAAATTCAATAATAAATTCAATAACATGAGGGATGATGATATTAAAACAAATATATATATAAGAAGAAACGTGTAGATGAAAAAGAAAAAAGAAGAATAAAGAGGAAAAAGAAAGTAGATAATTAAAAGATGAAAGAAATTGAAGCTTTAGATCAACGGGAAAAGAAATTTCCACCCACCTTCCTTACAAAGTTGGGGACCACTCAAATATGGTGTATGACAAGTATCTAGGCATCTAGGTCCACCACCATCAATCATTCAGCAAATATCTTGCCATCTGGCCCACCACCACCTATCTTTTGTTGTTTTAAGGGTATGAAAATAAAGAACTAACCCAAAATACACAAACAAATAACAGAATGAATAACAAGAAAATTCATTGGTGATAGGGTAAGACATGACAAGTATTGTTCTCATGACAAGTACTATCCTTAATAAATCCTCTGGGCGAGACACCTCCAAATAGATGTATGAAAGACTCTCTAAAAAATTGGTATGTAAAGAGTAAGGGATTACCTACTTTTATAGGTCATTAACACAGTCCCGATGGGACTCTACTTGTAAGTAGAATAGGACTCCACTTGTAAGCGAAACGAGACTCTACTAGCACAATTCCAATGGGACTTTTTCCAAAGAGTCAACCAAAAATAAAAGACTAATGGAATAAAATTAAATTAAAAAAATTATTTTGAATTTTGTAAAAATTAGCCCAGTTCGCATACCCATGTGGAAACGACGTGCATTAAGGAATTATGGCCCAACCATGCCAAAGCCCCACTCGAATGGGATTGGGCCATATGGGCGATAGATTCTCCCACACCTCTTCACAAGCCAACAAGCCCACTAAGATAAGGAAAGTGAGGAAGTGAATAAAGTGTTACTCTTTTTCCTCACTTGGGACAAGCAAAAAAACACTTAAAAGCTATTTTTCACATTTACACTCTTCCTACATCATTCCTCCCAGCCTTCTGCATTTTGGTAATCCAAAACCAGTCTTTTGCAGTTTTGTGGTATCGCGATAATACAAACCAATCACTGAACTCCTTTTGCAAAGAAACAGTAAACAGATATGGCGGACGCGCTCCTCTCGGCTTCGCTTCAAGCTCTATTCGACAGGTTGGCTTCTTCAGAGCTCATAAACTTCATTCGGCTACGGGATCTCAACGAGGAACTCCTTAACGACTTGAGGAAGAAATTAGCGGTTGTTCTCAATGTGCTCAATGATGCAAAGGTGAAGCAATTTTCGAACGACCAAGTCAAAGAGTAGTCGGTCCAGGTTAAGGATGTTGTCTATCATTCGGAGGACCTGTTGGACGAGATCGCTACCAACGCTTTGCGCTGTAAGATCGAAGCTGTAGACTTCCAAACCGGTGGAACTCATTAGGTGTGGAACAAGTTCTCTGCTTTGGTTAAGGCTAGCTCCATTTGCTACTCAAAGCATGGAGTCCAACGTGAAGGAGATGATTGCTAAACTTGAGGCTATTGCACAAGAAAAAGATGGGCTGAAAGCAGGTGATGGGGAGAAACCGTCACCAAGATCAGCATCCACTTCTTCGGTGGATGAGTCCTGTGTGCACGGCAGGGATGAAATTAAGGAGGAGATGGTGAACTGCTTGCTTTCTGATAACGCAAGAGGAAGGAGGACATATATGTGATCTGCATAGTCGGCATGGGCGGCACCGGCAAGACCACACTCGCTCAGCTTCTCTACAACAATGACCAAGTGAAGGAACACTTCAACTTGAAAGCATGGGTCTGTGTTTCCACTGAGTTTCTTCTTCTCGAGGTAACCAAATCAATTCTTCCGGCAATCGGTTGTAGACCTACACGGCAAGACCACAATCGCTCAGCTTCTCTACAACAATGACCAAGTGAAGGAATACTTCGACTTGAAAGCATGGATCTGTGTTGCCACTGAGTTTCTTCTTCTCGAGGTAACCAAATCATTTCTTGCGGCCATCGGTTGTAGACGTACAAAAGATGACAGCCTAGATTTGCTTCAGCGTCAACCCAAAGAGAGCCTTGTTAACAAGAATTTTCTGCTTGTTCTCGACGACGTCTGGGATGTGGAGTCCTTTGATTGGGAAAGTTGGGGTAGCCTACGAACTCCGCTCCTGGGTGCAGCACAGGGAAGCAAGATTCTTGTCACCAGTCGTGATGAATCTGTTGCAAAAACTATGCGTGCAGTCTGCACTCATCCTCTGGGAGAACTAAACCCTCCGCATTGTTAGAGCCTATTTGAAAGCTTGCATTTCAAGATAGAGACTCCAACGCACGCCTTGAGCTTGAACCCATAGGCAGACCGATTGTGGATAAGTGCCAAGGATTGCCTTTGGCTGTGAAAGCAGTCGGCCATCTCTTGTACTCTTAAGGTCGAAAAAGGGGAATGGGTGGATGTGTTGAATAGTCAAATATGGCGTCTGGACAGTGGTTCTGGAATTCTTCCATCTTTAAGATTGGGCTATCATCATCTCTTTCTACCTCTGAAGCATTGTTTTGCTTATTGTTCTATTTTTCCCCAAGCCCACAAATTCGACAAAGATGAGCTGATTTTATTATGGATGGCAGAAGGTCTTTTACATCCACGACAAAGCGACGGAAGGAGAATGGAAGAGATAGACGAGTCATATTTTGATGAGCCTCTCGCGAAGTCATTTTTTCAAAAATTTATCAGAGAATCATGCATTCTGATGCATGATCTAATACATGCATTAGCTCAACATGTGTCCGTTGACTTTTGTGCTCGAGTTGAAGATGATGATAAGGGACCAAAAGGATCTGAGAAGGGACACTTTTTGTACTGTGAAAGTGATTATGGAGCTTTCACCCAAAATAATGCTTTTTAAAAAAAAAATCCAAAAAATAAAGTGGTTTTGAAAATAATGTCCGATCTAATGCGTTTGTGCCACATAAGATGCCATGTCATAAAACCGTAGTTGGTGACTACGGTTTTATTTTTCTAAAGTGGTTAGAAACCGTAGTTACCAACCACGGTTTTACCTTTAAGTTTAAAGCCGTAGTTGGTGACTACGGCTTTGACTTTTTTTTAAAATGGTCAAAGCCGTAGTCACCAACTACGGTTTTAACTTTAAGTTTAAAGCCGTAGTTGGTGACTACGACTTTGACTTTTTTTTAAAATGGTCAAAGCCGTAGTCACCAACTGCGGTTTTAACTTTATATATATATTTATATATAATTTTAATTTTTTTAATAAAAATATTATATTATTTTGATTTTAAATATACTTATTTCATTATTTTAAAAATATATTTATATCAAATTAAACTAATTGATATTTTTAATTTGATATAAATATATTTTTAAATTTTATTAAAATAATATACTCTATATTTAATATAAATATATTTAGTTAATTATATTTAAATATAAATAAAATATAATAAATTATGAAAGCCTATTAAAAACAAATAATATAAATTATTATATTAATTAATAATTTTTTATATACTATATGTAAGTGGTATATAATGTCACGTGTATATAAGTTCAATTAAGTTTAAAATTTATCATATTTTAATTTAAGTTCATAATATTATATCGATATGATAATAATTTATTTATATATTTAAATAAATATGCTAAATTTTAAACTTAAATTAAACTTTTATATATATATATATATATATATATATATATATATATATGTGTGTGTGTGTGTGTGTGTGTGATATTATCTACTACTTACATATAATATATAAAAAAATTATTAATTAATATAATAATTTATATTATTTTTTTCTCCAAATAGGCATTTATAATTTATTTATTTTAAATAAACATAATTTATTATATTATATTTATATTTAATTTTAATTAAATAATTATATTTATATTAAATATAGTGTCAATTGTTTTAATAAAATTTATTTATATATTTAAATAAAAATGTGATAAATTTTAAACTTAAATTAAACTATATATATATATATATATATATATATGTGTGTGTGTGTGTGTGTGTGTGTGAGAGAGAGAGAGAGAGAGAGGTATTATATACTACTTATATATAATATATAAAAAATTATTAATTAATATAATAATTTATATTACTTTTTATTTTTCTAAATAGGCATTTATAATTTATTTATTTTAAATAAATATAATTTATTATATTTTATTTTAATTAATTAATTATATTTATATTAAATATAGTGCCTATTGTTTTAATAAAATTTAAAAATATATTTTTATATCAAATTAAAAATATCAATTATTTAATTTCGTATATTATTATTTTTAAAATAATGAAATAACTATATTTAAAATTAAAATAATATAATATTTTTATTAAAAAATTAAAGTTATATATAAATATATATAAAGTTAAAACCGCAGTTGGTGACTACGACTTTGACTTTTTGTAAATAGTCAAAGCTGTAGTCACCAACTACGGCTTTAACTTTTTTTATATATAAATATATATTTATATATATATTTAACTTTAGTTTTTTTAAATAAAATATTATATTATATTGATTAAAAATATGTAAGTGGTGTAATAAAAATATTTAACTTTAATTGATCTCATTATTTAAATAATAGTAATATATGAAATTAAATAATTGAGGTCTTTAATTTGATATAAAAATATATTTTGATAATTTATTAAAATATTTGGCACTACACGCAATATAAATATAATTAGTTATAAATATACTATTTTATACCCTTATAATGAAGAACATTATATTATTTTGTAACGTTGTGTAAAAATTAAAGGCAATTATG
Organism: Vitis riparia; assembly: GCF_004353265.1. Lineage (NCBI taxonomy): Eukaryota > Viridiplantae > Streptophyta > Magnoliopsida > Vitales > Vitaceae > Vitis > Vitis riparia. Next base: position 2,395,041 of record NC_048443.1, read on the forward strand.
CACTTGAACAAAATATAATATGACTTCAAGTGGGTAAATAATTGGAAAATTACTTAAATACAACAAAAATAATTTTTTTTTCCATTTTTTCTCCTTTCAAAATGGGATCAAAATGGAATGGAAAGGCTTAAAATGTTAAACTTAAAATGCTAACCTAAAAGAATTTGTTTTTCCACTTCTTAAAATATAGAATTGTAGAAAGAAAATACTTTTGTTTTTCCAATCAATTCACTATTTAGTTTAATTGTTTTGGTAAATAGATTAAAATGCTTTTGGAATATTTTTGTAAATTCATTGATAATAGGAAAAATGTTTCTTATTGGGTACTAATGGGAGTTTTGGGCAAAAATGATTTCTTTAAAACATAAAATTCATAAAATAATTTTATTCTCAAAATAATTTTCAATGTGATGTGTGTCGTATTCATGTAGGTATTCACATCACAAAACTGTAATTGGTAATCATGATTTTTGATTTTTTTTTTTTAAAATAGTCAAAATAATAGTTGGTGATCATAACTTTAAATTTAAACCTAAAACCAATTTTTTAAGTTCAAATTTTAAATCATGTGAATGTTCAATTTTTAAAAATTATTTTGATTGGAGGTTTAGATTGTAAATTTTTTTAATACATTATTTTTTCTATATCAATATAGTGTTGTTGTAACTAATTAGTTATAAATATAATTAGTTTAAATTTAAACCTAAAACCAATATTTTAGATTGTCAGATTGCTATATGTAAGTGGTATATATATAAAAAAAAAATATATATATATATATATATATAAGTTCAATTTAAGTGTAAAATTTATCATATTTTCATTTAAATATATAATAATTTGTTCATAATAATAATAATAATAATAAAGTTAACAATATAATGCAAATGAAAATAAACACAAAAACTAAAAAACAATCCTCAATGAGTGCCACATGATGGGGTCTTCCTCTTTCTCTGCGGACGCCTATGATAAAGAGACATCTCTGTGGAATCTATCTGTGCAATCTGCCATGTCTCAGTATGTATAGGTTGAGATGGAGCTGATGGAGGCAAGACTCGACGTCTACGTGGACCACGACGTCTCCTAGGTGGACATACATCTAGCTGTGTAACATGTGTAAGAGTATGATGCATGGTAGTCTCTATGGGAAGACGTGTAGGTGATGGTAAAGTGGTAGATGGTGGGGTGATCTCAGGTATAGTGATATCTGATATGGTAGCATCTAGAAGAGGTGATATAGGAGATGGAATAATGACATCTGCTGTAATAGTAGCTGGTGCAATAACATCTGGTATAGTGGACTCGAGCAGAGGAGATATAAGTGATGATGGTGAGGTGACATGTGGTGTAGTGGTCTCCTCGAGGAAGGTAGAGGTGATGGTAGACTAGTAGATACTGGGGTAGTCTCTGGTATAGTGACATCAGGTATAGTGGCCTCTGTGGTAGGAAATATAGGTGATGGTAGAGTGGTATCTGATACGACATGCCCTAAGGGAGAGGTCTAGGTGAAGGTGATGGTAGGGGTGAAGAGGGAAGTGTGGAAGTCTCAGTGCAAATGGTGTAGATGATGTGGATGGTGCTAACATGGTCTCAGGTGGATGCATAGATCGTCGAGGCTGTCGACCAGCTCGCCCATCATCTCGTCTACTACCTCTCCCTCGGCCTCGAATAGGCTGCATCCTAACTGTAGTGGCTGACACAGGTGGGCTCATGGATGGGTATGATGATGTAGGCGACTGACGGAGTGAATGTATGCGATGCTCCTCTCCAATAACATGCAAAATATCAATAGCAATCCGATGAATGTCGCCTAATGCACCTGAAGTAGGCCCAGCAGATCGACTAGCAATCTCAACCATACCAGTGATCTAAAATAAAAAAATAAAAACGTTAAACAAACAAAAATGATTTTTAATTAATTATAATTTAATAAACCATTTATAAATTAAAAAATCTTACCAATAACTGAGTAGCTGCTGCTGTACTATGATACCTCATCTGATCTCTATGGAGAGGGGGTGTGATCAAACGTCGTGTAATACGTCGGTACCACTCCATATATGGATCATGAAACTGCATAACACCCACCATAGGTGGTGCCGTCGCAATACGCTCCTCACGACTACCCCATAAGGTAATATACTGTGCATGGAATGCTCCCCAATCATACTTATGTCGTCCTCGCCTATCCACAGAATGGAGGTCTAGCTCTATGGAACAAGATGGAGGTATCCCTTGTTGAAGGCCAAACTGTCGCAGCACTCGCTCTGGTCGATGCCACTCGACAATGTCAAAGCAAATAAGAGGTGACATCGTCCGCCAAATCTCCTGGTCTGCTAGAGATATCGCCGGAAGATGGGCAACTAAGTCTCCCATGTAAGGCTCCCATAAAACCTGTTAAAATCAACATTTGACATTAATACTGAGTACAGGTTTAAATGGTTAACAATAGCACATTACATCTTATATGTACCTGGTCATGGGTCTGTGCATCTAACTGGTCTCGATAAAATGTCAACACACGTGATGGGTTTTGAGCCCATGATAAAGGTACTCTCCACCTACATCCTAACGGATCAGCTGGTAAACCCTCGTGTAACAATGCCTCATCCTGTAATCCGTGGTCCAACTGCTCAGCTGGTAAATCATCGGCTGCATCATGCTCTAAATGCTGGGCTGCTGGAGGGGCTGGTGGTCGACCAAAATCAGGGCGACCCACGTGGAGTCTCTCCCAAGACCACAACTGGAAAAAAAATGTAACATTAAAATTTTACTTAAATTATAAACTTGAAGCAACTAGAAATTTTAATCTAATGTGAATAATTAATTATACCTGTAATAGTGTGACACATCCAGCAATATCGGTGGCACCGTCCAAACTCGCTCGACACAACTCCCTATATAGGTGTGCTAATACTGCACTACCCCAACTATACATAGATGTCTGAGTCAAGTCTCTAAGTAGTGGGAGGTAACACAACTGGATGTGGGTACCCTTCTTGTCTGTAAATAGCGCTGAACCTATGAGTCCTAATATGAAAGCTCGTGCATACCGCTCTAATGTGGCATCATCTAAATCAACTGGTGGCTGAGAGAACTGCTGACATAGCCATCGTGTCGATATAGCTGATCCTCTAATCTCAGATATAGGGGGAGTCACTCCTAAAAGTTCATAACATAGCAGTGACCAATCTATGTCACATGTGCCAGTGATGGGAAGCCCATGAATACGAAGTCCTAATATGACAGCAACATCCTGTAAAGTAATGGTCATCTCCCCAACAGGTAAGTGAAATGTGTGTGTCTCAGGACGCCATCTCTCAACTAGACTAGTGATCAATCCCCAATCTAGTGTAATGTGTCCAATACGGTATACACCATAAAATCCAGATCGAATAATATAAGGTCGAAGACGAGAATCCATCTCCCACTCCCGCATAAACCTAGATATATGCTGCCGACAAGTCAAGACTGAAGCAAGCTGTAAAAATACAAATATATCAGTTAGATAATAAACTACAAATTTTTCCATTATTTAATGAGATATTATGTGTTTGCATATACATACCTGGCCAGAATCAACTAAATGAGACCTGTGTCTATCCTGTAGAACCAAAACAGACGTATCTAATGGATCTGGATCAGAACTATGTCCTCTATACTCCATATCTGTAACAAAATTGTGAAGATAAATAAACAATACTTATTCTTTAAAATATATATATATATATATATATTTCTAATGGAAATTTTTTTAAAATTTATGGAGTTTTCCCTATATTAAGTATATATCAATTTTATAAATTTAAGTACATCAATTTATTTATGACCAATAAACAAGTCATACTAGCCTAAATTAAAAATAGAGATACAAATACAATTGAGCATTTTGTTAACATTTTTAATAGAAAATTTCAAAATTTTGACAAAGTATCCCCTATAATATGGACATTATTCCAAATACAAATAACCTGATTATGCAAATAACATCAATATTTATAATCAAACCAAAGCCAATAATTGCATAAAGGTAGTATCAAAGTAGCTTACATCACAATATCCAAGAAACTTACATACATAAATCACATAGTCTAATCAATTCTATTACTGTTTTGACAAGAACGACGATTATGGCCACTTTGTTTGCATAACCCACATGTAATAGAAGTCTTGCCCTCTCTAACATCCATTTCATTATGCAAACGGCTCGATTTAGGTCGTCCACTTGATGCACGTTTCATCGACTCAGAAGGCACGATAATTGGACCATCATAAGGAGGCCACTCATATACATTGAAAATAGGATGGAACAAGGGTGCCCAAGAATTATAGTACGATTGTGTACTGTAGTAGTGTTGAACAAGTGGTCTAAAATCAACTGAACGAAAATGACATGCTGCTAGAATATGGCTACATGGGAATCCATATATGAGTGTTTTACCACATGTGCATGCATACTCCTGTAAGTTGATGCGATATGTTCGACCACGAGTTGAACTACTCTTAGTACCCTTATTAGTCTTCACATGAAATTGTCCTCGGATGTGATCATATAAAACAATCTCATGAGATCCCGCCTTAACCACATTTGCCTTAATCTTAGCATCAACATATGGAGTGTATTCCTCATTTGAAGCAAGTCGATTAGCACCTTGTTCCCTTCTCACAACAAAGTAACTATTTAGCCGAAAAAATGTCAATTGAACCAAAGCAGTTATGGGTAAGCTACGAGCCCCTTTAAGCACACTATTGAACACCTCCGACATGTTTGTAGTCATGATGCCATACCTTCGACCTCCGTCATGAGAGAGCGCCCATTTCTCAAAAGGGATTGCTTCCAACCATTGTTGTGCGGCTGCATTAATCCTCCCAATTGTGTTCATATGTTTATTGAATTTTTCAATCTTGGTTGCTAAGGCTGCTCTGCACATCAGATTTTTCAATATTTTATCCTTGAATCGAGTCATAAAATTACTGGCAAGATGACGCATACAAACCCTATGATATGCGTATGGCTCAGACCAACCAAGATGAACATCGCTCATTGCAGCCATAATGCCTGGATGTCGATCTGATATAACACAAAGTCCCCTCCTATGAGTTACTCTGGTTCTAATACATGTCAAAAACCAGCCCCAACTATCAAAATTCTCACCCTCTGTTAGGGCAAAAGCCAATGGGAATAACTGATTATTTCCATCACAGCCCATAGCAATCATTAAAGTGCCTTTATACTTGCCATACAAATGTGTACCATCAATACTGAGTACAGGCCGACAATGCTTGAAACCTTCAATAGATGGATGAAATGTCCAAAAAACTCGCTGAAATATCTCTGTATTCTCCATAATACCAGGAAATGTTTTTGAAATAACAACACATCCTGGATTTGCCTGCTCTAAGGCAATGAAAAAATGTGGCAGCTCTGCATATGACTTATAAAAATCACCAAATAAGTTTGTAAGAGCTTTAAGCTTCGCTTTAGATGCCTTTTTGTATGATATTTGGTATCCAAATTTCTCCACAATACTTGCTTGAATAGCAGCCACTGACAATGTGAATTGTGCCTTAATCATTCCTTGGATATGAGCAGCAATCAAGTTGGAATCTAATTGTTGATGGTCCCGATTCAAGCAAGGATTTACACATTTGTGCGGACCATTGTATTTATTGATTGCAAATGAAGTTGTACCTTTTACAACCATAGCACGGAGTTTCCATGGACATTGAGATTGCTTAGCCTTCTTGCATCTTAAGACTAACAACTTTGTAGTTGACTCAACAACAACGTACTCTTGATGTGCACTAATAGAGTACAACTTCGCAGCATGTTGTAAATCTGCTTTTGAATTAAAAACTTGGCCAACCATGAACTCTCCACCCGAGTTTCCAATATTAGTGTTCCCCATGGCGTCCAGTCACTTGAAACGGCATTACCAATGTTTTCTACATTTTCAAACTGCACTGATGGTGCCGAGTGATACTGAACAGGGGAAAACTCTATTGGGTCCTCAGGATCTGGGTTATTTGACATATCACAACCTTCCCCATCCACAGAGACATATCTCCCTTGTTCACCTTCCATTGCTTCGTGAAGAGCTAAGAAAGATGAAACAACATTAACATTATTGTTTTCCTCATCAATAACATCAAACACCCTATCGTCATCATGTTGAATATCTTCTGCTCTCTCACTTTGATCATCACCTTCTTGGGATTCACATTCTTCTTCATCTTCATCTTCATCTGCTCTACACTCATAAGTCATTGCAACAGGGGCACTACTAGGTCCACAACCATACTCAAATTCCTCAATATTATCATTTTGTCCGAGTAATAATTGTGTGAAGTTACCCAATAATTGCCCTCTCACCCGTGGTTGTACTGGCACTTGTTCAATATACAATTCAATTTCGTCCATTCCAAATGTGTTAACCAATTTCAACATTTGAGATAAACTATTATCATCCCATATTGGACAAGGTTGGAACCTATTTTCCCTTTTTAAAGGATACCGACAGTTGAGGACTACTTGAAATTGTTTTTTGTCAATGCCAGTTCTCGAGTATATCATAGATAACAAGTGTTCGTAGGTTGCACTAACAGGCACATCCAAAGGCACAATTACAGCTTCATCCCCAATATACTTTACATCTGTTTCTGTCCTCAACATTTTTCCTTTATAAAAGCAAATCACAGGAACAATACATTCAGACATGATTTACCTACAAAAAATACAATATCAAATGGTTTAATAATTAATGAAAATAATAGCAAGAGAAATTGCATATAATCTTTTAACATGTGAATACAAAAAGTATATAATAAAACACCTTCTTACGCATTAGGGGGGAAAAATATAAATCACTTAATAATAATAAATTTTTCATTTAAATAGCTATCTATGATACAAATATAATCATAGATAAATGTTTTATAGAAGTTTAATTTAAAACTTAGATAGTGGGTTATAAATCAATAAATTTTGAGTTAAACAATTACAATAATCTTAAAATTAAATAAAAAATAATCCACCAATTTTTTTTAATAAAATATCATATATTAAAATAAAAGTGAATATTATCAAGTATTAAATAATATATAATTTAAATAATTATGTTATTATCCATGAATCACTTGATATTTGATTAAAAAAAATTAAAAAAAAAAAAAACTCAAAATCAAATAAAAGTAACCCACCACAGAAAAATATATTAATAAAATATCAAATATACAATTATAAAAAAAAATCATTTATATATATATATATATATAAACATTATTTGAATATTAAAAATGCAAACAAATAAACATTTTATAAATCCATTTAATATTAATTTTAAATATAAGGAAAAAAATCATTTATAAATTAATATTAAATTTAATTTTAATTTATATCTATTGAATATTAATTTTAATTTTAATAAAATTGATTTTAATTTTAATAAAATTGATGCCAACATAAAAGTCAATATTCGAGTTACCCATGAGGACTGCTTTCAATGGTCTGATATACAAAACATATCCATTAGCAGAATAAAAATAATTATATGAATAAAGAATAATATGCTCAAAGTAGGCCCAATTCGTCAAAAGGCATAATGTCATAGCTTAATAGGGAAATGTCCAAATTACTAAATGCATAGCACTTGGCAACATTGCCATATAAATACCTTTGTTTATATGGGCATCCTTTTTGGAGTTTTCACAAGGTTAAAACTGCATGGGACCTGTTACAGATGGGTTTTTGGAAATTTCTCAAAAGTCCCCATCATGGAAATAATTCAACACGTGTAGTCAAACTTATCAAAGCTTAGTCGTTGAAAAGGCATTACTTAGGTACACATTTGGACATTTTCCTTCTTTTTGTTTTTAAAATAGAAAATCATAATAAATATTATTTTAAGAAAAAAATTAAGATATAAAAAAAATACTCTCTTAAATTAAAAAAAAAATTAAAATAATTTTTAAAAAATATAAGATAAATCTATATCTCTCTACAAAATATATATATATATAAGATTTTTGGATTACTTTCTTAAATATCAAAGAAATCTCAATTAATTGTTTTATAAATCAATTTTTTTTATCTTAAATCATTAATGATATTATAAACACGAGAACTATTTTTTTATCATATCATAAGAGTTTTTTTCAAAAAAATTATATATATATTTTTTTCTTAAAAAAAAATTAAAATAATTTTTAAAAAATATAAGATAAATCTATATCTCTCTACAATATATATATATATATATATATATATATATATATATATAAAATAAGATTTTTGGATTACTTTCTTAAATATCAAAGAAATCTCAATTAATTGTTTTATAAATCAATTTTTTTTTATCTTAAATCATTAATGATATTATAAACACGAGAACCATTTTTTTATCATATCATAAGAGTTTTTTTCAAAAAAATTATATATATATTTTTTCTTAAAAAAAAAATTAAAATAATTTTTAAAAAATATAAGATAAATCTATATCTCTCTACAAAATATATATATATATATATATATATATATATATATATATATATATATATATATATATATATATAAAATAAGATTTTTGGATTACTTTCTTAAATATCAAAGAAATCTCAATTAATTGTTTTATAAATCAATTTTTTTTTTTTTATCTTAAATCATTAATGATATTATAAACACGAGAACCATTTTTTTATCATATCATAAGAGTTTTTTTCAAAAAAATTATATATATATTTTTTCTTAAAAAAAAATTAAAATAATTTTTAAAAATATAAGATAAATCTATATCTCTCTACAAAATATATATATATATATATATATATAATAAGATTTTGGATTACTTTCTTAAATATCAAAGAAATCTCAATTAATTGTTTTATAAATCAATTTTTTTTTATCTTAAATCATTAATGATATTATAAACACGAGAACCATTTTTTTATCATATCATAAGAGTTTTTTTCAAAAAATTATATATATATTTTTTCTTAAAAAAAAAATTAAAATAATTTTTAAAAAATATAAGATAAATCTATATCTCTCTACAAAATATATATATATCTATATATATATATATATATATATATATATATATATAAATAAGATTTTTGGATTACTTTCTTAAATATCAAAGAAATCTCAATTAATTGTTTTATAAATCAATTTTTTTTTATCTTAAATCATTAATGATATTATAAACACGAGAACCATTTTTTTATCATATCATAAGAGTTTTTTTCAAAAAAATTATATATATATTTTTTCTTAAAAAAAAATTAAAATAATTTTTAAAAAATATAAGATAAATCTATATCTCTCTACAAAATATATATATATATATATATATATATATAAAATAAGATTTTTGGATTACTTTCTTAAATATCAAAGAAATCTCAATTAATTGTTTTATAAATCAATTTTTTTTATCTTAAATCATTAATGATATTATAAACACGAGAACCATTTTTTTATCATATCATAAGAGTTTTTTTCAAAAAAAATTATATATATATTTTTTCTTAAAAAAAAAAATTAAAATAATTTTTAAAAAATATAAGATAAATCTATATCTCTCTACAAAATATATATATATATATATATATATATATATATATATATATATATAAAATAAGATTTTTGGATTACTTTCTTAAATATCAAAGAAATCTCAATTAATTGTTTTATAAATCAATTTTTTTTTATCTTAAATCATTAATGATATTATAAACACGAGAACCATTTTTTTATCATATCATAAGAGTTTTTTTCAAAAAAATTATATATATATTTTTTCTTAAAAATAAAAATTAAAATAATTTTAAAAAATATAAGATAAATCTATATCTCTCTACAAAATATATATATATATATATATATATATATATATATATATATATATATATATATATATAAAATAAGATTTTTGGATTACTTTCTTAAATATCAAAGAAATCTCAATTAATTGTTTTATAAATCAATTTTTTTTTTTATCTTAAATCATTAATGATATTATAAACACGAGAACCATTTTTTTTATCATATCATAAGAGTTTTTTTCAAAAAAATTATATATATATATATATATATATATATATTTTCTTATTTCTCACATTTATTGGTCGGTCAAGTCACTTGGCACCCAAACCCAATCCAACACAAACAGGCAATATATTATGAATTTTTGGACTTAAGAGCACAAACAAAAAGACATTGCTGGGTTCTTATTTAATCATTTCATAGTTGGAAAACAGGTAAGACTCTTTCTTTAATGAATAAAAAAAGAAGTAACAATTAATTAACTTAATGGAAGGAGAGGTTGGAGAGATTGTGACCCCTAAGCTTAATCAAAGGAACAAGAGTAAGACAGAAGCAATTGACAGTTCATAAAATTCTTAAGAAAGGACTTGAGAGAAAAGCATAGGCTAGTTGTAGATTTGTAGGCCGCTCATTGTCTAAACTATTTAATGGTAAGAAGGGTTATTTAAGTACCATATTTTAAATGTTAAAGTTCCATAAAATCCTGTTGAATGTAAACCCAAAAAATTCTCCCAGTCTAATAAGAGCTCATAAGTAAATGGGAAAAAGGTTATTTACCCCTATTATTTATACTTGCATGTACTATGTTTAAGTAACATTACAATATATCTATGCACAAAATCAAATGTATAATAAATAAAATAAATAAGTCTTAATTTTGGGAATATCCACTGCTATTGTTAATTGACATAAGCATTGTTAGGACAAGTTTAAGAACAAAATTATTATAAATTAGTGAATAAAATTGTGGAAATAGGAATTGGTTTTCATTAAAAAAGAAAAAAAATAGAAGCTTTGTTTAGGAAGTGTTTTAATTGGAAAATATATTGTATATAATTTGAGTATTTAATATTATGGAAAGGTCTAGCTCTCTATTACAGTTGTTGTGGGTCAAAATTGAATACAAAGAAAACCAACCGTTCAACATCATCTTACAGAATATATATATAAAAAATTAAAAAAAAAAAAAAATGAAAGAAAGAAGAAAAGGAAAAGAGCAATCGCAATTAGAATACTTCATTCAGTTTTCTAATATTTCCAAAAGACCTGAATACTTCATTCAGTTTTCTAATATTTCCAAAAGACCTTTCATGAGACCTTTTCTGCTCTGCTTGGTTGCAGAGAAAAGAAAGGTCGTCAAAGACAAAGGAATGAAATTTTCTATGGAAATTTTATTTTTCGGAAATTTATTTAAAAGAACATTGAACTAATTCTCGAACCTTTGTGCAAGAAGAACTAATTCCAATAACCCAGTAGGAGTAGTTTAAGTGGATAATCTTACATTAGATAAACTAAATCAAATCCCCAATAAATAAATAAAATCAAAATTTTGAGACCCTTTTTAAAACCCCTGAATTACAATGGCCAAGCTAAAAATGTAAAGTCGTTTCTGAGTCAATTCCAATCTTAAAGACGTTACATGGGACCCACCTTCTAAAACCCAGAAAAGTTGAAGGACAAGCATCTTGAATTAATTTGCAAGTAGCATTTTTTGTTGTTGATGGAATCATAACTCATTCAACGGGGTTTAGGCGTGAAGGGTTTGAAAAGGCTAAATTTACGGTAAGATTAAATCTCCTATGGGGTGTCAAGTTCTGAGGACTCTTCCAAAATTCAAGCCTGAAATCCTTTGTTCACGAAGATGCCCTATAGGAATAAGAAATCTCTTAAGATAAATCTCTGAAATCCTTGAAAAGTGGAGTATTCCTATTTTTTCTATTCCTATAACAAAAACCACCGATCCTCTTGTTCATTTTTTGAATTTTTTACAGTGGTCCCCTCCATTTTTGGATCTTTAACAAAAAAAAATCCATGCGGCCCCATTCCATATCCGTTTTCTTACCAAAAAACCCTTTTTTTCTTTCATATAAGCTCACAGTCAAAATAAAAACAAAAAATATCAAACATATCTTCACCAAATAGAATCCAAACACAGCTATAACAACAACAACAACAACAACAACTTGAAAACCAAACGGATTTACAAAAAAAATTAAAATTTACGATAATCAGAAAAACTCAAAAATCTTACCTGATCAGTGACTTCCAAACTTTGAATTCGAGCCAAGGATGCAAAGGAAGGATGAAACCCTAAAGAGATGAAACCCTAAAAGGAAGAAAGCTAACTGGGAAGGAAGAAAGCTAATTGGGAAAACGAAATTGGGAAAATGAATAAACCTAATCGGGAGAGGGGGATAAAAGGAAAGTTAAAGCCGTAGTTGGTAACTACGGTTTCTAACCACTTTAGAAAAATAAAACCGTAGTCACCAACTACGGTTTTATGACTTGGCTGCTTATGTGGCACAGACACATTAGAACGGGCATTATTTTCAAAACCACTTTATTTTTTGGATTTTTTTTTTTAAAAAGCATTATTTTGGGTCAAAGCTCAGTGATTATGACCGTTCTGTTATATTTAAAAAGTTTGAGCCTATTACTAGAACTAAATTTCTATGAACATTCTTATACGTAAAGCCATCAATCCACGAGCCTTCGTATATATCGAGTAAAAGAGTTTTCCAATATATATCACAAAAAATGAAGTGTCTACGCATTTGTCATTGCATGAATATGACATAAGTACTTATGTATTTAAATTGATAAGCAATTAGAAATATTTGTATTACTTGAGTCTGTCTTTCACAATGATTAAAAAATTACCAGAATCAGTATGTTATTTGTGCAATTTACAAATGATAATATTGAGAGGATATTCACGTTTTAACGAATTCCCTTCAAAGATGAAGAAATTGATTAATATCCATTATCTTGATATTCTTAAATGTAATTCATTAATTGAAATGTCAACTCATGGTATTGATAAATTAAAAAGTTTATAGAGGTTGACTTATTTTATTATGGGTCAAAAGAGTAGATTAAGAATTGGAGAATTAAGGGGGCTTTCAGAGATCACACGTCATATTTCAAACATGAAGAATGTGGTGAGTGTTAACGATGCATTATAAGCTAATATGAAATATCAGGGTTATCTTGATGAATCAATATATGAAGGATAAGGGTTATCTTGATGAGTTAATCTTGGATTGGGATGACAGGTGTACTGATGGGGTTATGTAAATTGGTTCAACAACACATGATATACTCAACAAGTTACAGCCTCATCCAAATTTAAAACAACTCTCGATAAAAAGCTATCCCAATGTAAGATTTCCAAATTGGCTTGGAGATCCTTTAGTCTTGAATCTCATGTCCCTTGAGCTTCGGGGTTCTGGCAATTGCTCAACATTGCCACCACTTGGGCAGCTAACCCATATGAAAAATCTACGAATCTCAAGAATGAATGGAGTGGAGTGTGGGTAGTGAGTTTATGGGAATGCTTCCTTTCAATCTCTAAAGACACTATCATTTGAGGATATGTTGAATTGGGAGAAATGGTTATGTTGTGGAGAATCCCCTCATCTCCAGAAGCTTTCTATACTATAGTGTTCCAAACTCACTGAGAAATTACCAGAACAGCTTCTTTCATCGGAGGAACTTCAAATTCATAAATGCCTGCAGCTGCTTACGGCTTCACTCGCAGTGCCTATTAATTGTGAGTTGAGGATGGTGGATTTTGGTAAATTGCAGTTGCAAATGTCAGCTTGTGACTTCACAACTCTTCAAACTTCAGAAATTAAAATTTTAGATGTGTCCCAGTGGAAGCAACTTCCAATGGACCACACAAACACTCAATTAGAGAATGTGATTCTGTGGAGTCTGTACGAGGAGGAAATCTTGCAAACCAATATACATGATCTAAAAACTATGGCTATTATATTTCTAGATCCCTACACAAAGTTAGTTTACCCACTACATTGAAATTACTATCAATCTCTAGGTGTTCCAAACTAGAGTTTCTCCAACTTGAGTTAGATAATTCTTTTGCGTATGAACTTTTCTTTTAGGTTATGTTTGATTCTCGGAAAATTTGAGAGAAAATGTAAGGGAAAGAAAATACCAATGAAAGGTAAAAGGAAAGAAAAAATGAAGTAAAATAAAAAATAGATTAAAATTTGGTAAATTATTTTATTTGTTATTTCAAACTCATTTTACTTATTTTAACTCATCGATATAAAGATTAAATAATTTAAAAATATTTAAGTTTTTAATTAGTTTTAATGATAGTTGATTTTCTTTTATATTTTTCATAGGACAATCAAACATGAAAAAATAATTTTTTTTTTTACATTTTTTTCTTTCTTTGGTATTTTCTAGGAACCAAATATAACTTTAAGTTCCAATTCAAGTTAGTTTGATTTAATAGTTTCTTTTTCTTGAACCTTCAAGTTGGAAATAAATATTGAAAACATTTTCATGCTCTATTTTGATTTGGCAGTTTGAAAAAAATTAAATGAACCATTTATAACTATTGAAAAATTAAGAAAAAAAAAAAAGTAAAAACATGGATATTTTATTTGTTTATTTATTTATTTATTTAGTTTTTTTTTTTTCTTCTTCATGTTCTCTATTTATTTCCTATATACAGGGCATGGAACAACTCTGGGGCATATTTTAGTTAGCTGCTTTATTAATAAGTAATTCAAGTTGCTTTGGTTTTTTCTTGCTCCAATATACCAAATTGCAAAATCTAGCAAAAGTCTAAAATGTCAGCTGCCCCTTACATTGTTAGAGCTTTAGGGCAAAATGGTGACAGACTAGGGCAAAATAACACTAGGTTTTAGGATGGTGCCATTTTTCAAGGGGTCTTCCAAAAGTTAAAATGGTGGCACCATGGAGGAAAATGGCGCCAGGCTATAAGGTGGCACCATTTTTTCTAGAATGCTCCTCAACTCCTTCAACATTTCTCCAATTTTTCACCAATCTTTCCTAATTTTTTTTTGCATATGTCTAAATCATTTGAAAATAATGAGATTGATTGTCAAAGAGTCTAGAATTTTAAAATAATAATAATAATTGAGTTGATCATTTAGAAATCTTTAACCCCCTCAATCAACCTAAAAATGTTTATTGATCAAAATAGGACAGAGTCGTTGATCTTCATGTGACTTTGATCCTTCAACTCTACTCATACCCACTTTTGTGTTATGGACAACCCAAGTGGTTCTCAAGATTATATTATTATTGAAAATATTTATTAACATCATACTAATAGAAAATGTGGTAAATTAGAGCAAACACACAAGGTAGCATAAATTGACTAATTGGGGAACACTTAATGTTAAAATCAAGTTTAAGATGTGATATTTGCCCTTGTTACCATTCAATATATGACATTAATCAATATTTGATAAATTTATTTTTTGAAAATTCTTATAAATTTACTAATCATATACCTATCGAATTCTCAATTGAGATGTTGGTTCAAATAATAATTTTTTATTCATTTACTTCCCAAATGTATAATTGTTCTACATATTTTTTTTTATCCTCTTCATTCTTAGGGTTGCTTAGAGTGTCAATTCTCACATCTTTTTACCTTTTAGAAAAATTTTCATCACATAACTCTAATACGAAAATTTTTCTATCCAATCTCACACTAATAAATTGAAGGGAATCATTTCTTTTACTAGTCATAATGAATAATTAACAAGCAACTACCAAACAAAGAAAACATATAAGAATCAAATAAAACAAATATGAAATCCAATTCTAGGATCTGAAAACAAAAATAATGTGATCGGTGAAATTTTTATAATTAGACATGGCATAATTTATTTTATTTTATTTTATTTATTTATTTATTTATTTTTATTTTTTTGGTGCTTTGATACCATGTGATTGAAACACAAAAGGGAGACAAGCAAGTCTAGGGTTTCTTATTATAATCACTTAAAAAAGATACATATAACACAAATAGAGTTTAAATAAGTTTACAATTGAAGGAAATAAAAAGGAAAAAGATTAACTCCTTCCTGGAAAGATAATAATTCAAAAATAGTAAATAAACAACTCTAATAATGCAATATCGAGCAAGAACCAAATAATTATTTAAAAAAAAATCAAGTTGAAATAGTACTTTGAAAAATAGGATTTCTAGAAGGTAAAAAAAAAAATTGTGTTTTGAAATCGCAATTGCATTTGAAAGCTGTTTTCATGAACAATTTTCTATTTTTAAGAAAAAAAAAATACATACATATATATATATAGAAACATTATTGACAACCAAATAACAAAAAGCAATTTTTTATTTTTAAAAACATAAAAGAGAGTGTTTATTGAAAACATTATTCTGATTGTTTTCATTTATTTTCTAAGGATAGTTTTAAAAAATAATTTTATAAATACGTAGAAAGAATAAAAATAAAATATTATGATAAGAATTATTTTAAAAAATATTTTTAAAAACATAGAAAATATATTTAAAATATTTTAACTTCCCAAATAAGTTTATTAACTTTAAAAAACCATTGTCAAAACCTATTTATCAAAACTATTTTTAAAAAATATTTCCTTAATAGTGCCTATCACTTTAGTATAGATTCAAATATAATAATTTTTAAAAATATAAAATAATTATGTGTCTCATAAAAACTATTTTTAACATTAGTTTCATATATGTTAAATAATGGTTTTTTTTTTCCCAAAAAAGACCGTTTTAACCGAGGTTGATTTGATTTGCAACTCTCAAAATTGAGTGTAAATATATTAAGGTTACGTTGAAAATATCAAGAATAATATTAAGAAAAATTACTTTTTTCACATTTGATTGTATCAAATAAAATAATAAAAAATAAATACAATTAAAATTAATTAAAATTTATATATTTTTAAATTATTAAATTTTTATATCAAAAAGTTAATATAAATTAAATGGGTTTGAAATAGCACATAAAACTAATTCATTAACTTTGAATTTTTTTATATTTTATTTTTTTACCTTTTCTTTTCTCCTATTTCCATCCTTACACTTTCCCTCAAATTTTTTAAGTGTGAAACATAACTAAGTCATCATTAGTTTAAAATTTGGTCGATTAACATCCCTACTCATATATTTTACGTATGAACTTTATCTCGTATGATAATACTTTCTCTTCAATTTCTTTGTATCATTAATTGTCGAAGACTTGGAGTCAATGTTACTTGTTGCGCAAGGCAGAATTATTATCATCCCGTCTTGTAGGTCTCTCCTCAGAGAGAGTATCACTTCTTTCTTCTCGTATTCTCTTACTGCAATACAGGTCGTTGGCTCTTTGAAAGATGGCCGAACAAATTGTATACGGTGTTGATAACCTTTTGATGAAGGTGGGTTGTGTGGCTGTTGAAGAAATCGGATTGATGTATGGTGTCCCAAAGGAGCTGACCAAGCTTCAGGAGACGCTGTCCACCATCAAAGATGTGATCCTTGATGCTGAGGAGCAGCAGCAGATAAGTGAGCTGGGGAGGAGCCGTGCAATAGAAAGTTGGGTGAGGAGGCTTAAAGATGTTGTTTATGATGCTGATGACCTGTTCGATGATCTTGGCAGCTGAAGATTTGCGGCGAAAGACCGATGTGCGGGGAAGATTTGGGAGACGGGTAAGTGACTTCTTTTCGTCTTCAAATCAAGTTGCTTTTCGTGTTAAGATGGGTCATAGAGTAAAGGAGGTTAGAGAAAGATGGATGTGATTGCAAATGATATATCCAAGTTCAATTTTAATCCAAGAGTCATAACTGAGGTACGGGCGGAGCATAGGGGGAGGAGGACGCACTCTGTTGTGGAGAAATCTCATGAAATTGTGGGTAGAGATGAAAACAAAAGGGAAATAATAGACTTGTTGATGCAATCAAGTACTCAAGAAAATATGTCGATTGTTGTGATTGTAGGCATGGGAGGCTTAGGCAAGACCACCCTTGCTCAGTTGGTCTGCAACGACCAGAGGGTGGTGAAATATTTTGATCTTAAGATGTGGGTGTGTGTTTCCAATGATTTCGATGTAAAAATACTGGTTAGCAATATCATAAAGTCTGCAACTAATAAGGATGTGGAAAACTTGGAGTTGGATCAGTTGCAAAAACTCCTTCAGCAGAACTTAGATGGGAAGAGGTATTTGCTTGTTTTAGATGATGTCTGGAACGAGGACCTAAAGAAATGGGGTCAATTGATTACTTTGCTGCCTGCTGGAGCTAATGGGAGTAAAATCTTTGCGACCACTCGAAGCATTGGAGTTGCATCAGTTATGGGAATTAATTCCCCATATGTTTTGGAAGCTATAAAAGAAGACGAATCTTGGGATTTGTTCGAAAGTCTTGCATTTAGAAAAGGAGAAGAGAAAGTGCATTCAAACCTTGTAGCCATAGGAAAAGACATTTTAAAGATGTGCAAAGGAGTTCCTCTTGTCATTGAGACTTTGGGCAGAATGTTGTACTTCAAAACTCGAGAAAGTCAATGGTTGAGCATTAAAAACAATAAAAATCTTATGTTGCTTGGAAATGAAAATGATATTTTGTCGGTGTTGAAGTTAAGCTATGACAATCTACCGATCCATTTGAAACAATGTTTTGCCTATTGTGCATTGTTTCCCAAAGATTATAGGATCGAGAAAAAGTTGTTAGTACAATTATGGATGGCACAAGGTTATCTTCAAGCTTCTGATGAGAACAATGATTTAGAGGATGTTGGTGATCAATATTTTGAGGATTTATTCTCAAGGTCATTGTTTCAAGAGGCTGAAAAAGATGCCTACAATAATGTATTAAGTTGTAAAATGCATGACTTAATTCATGATCTTGCACAATCTATCGTCAAGTCTGAGGTTATTATTTTAACAAATTATGTAGAGAATATTCCAAAAAGGATTCATCATGTGTCATTGTTTAAACGGTCCGTTCCTATGCCTAAAGATTTAATGGTCAAACCCATTAGGACCCTTTTTGTGCTCTCCAACCCTGGTTCTAATCGAATTGCAAGAGTTATATCAAGCTTCAAGTGTTTACGGGTAATGAAGTTGATAGGGTTATTATCACTTGATGCTCTAACATCTTTAGCCAAACTAAGCCATCTAAGATACCTCGATCTTTCTTTTGGTTGTTTTGAAATACTCCCAAGTGCTATTACAAGATTGAAGCATTTACAGACATTGAAACTTTTTCATTGTCAGCATCTTAAAGAACTGCCAGGAAATATGAAAAAATTGATCAACCTAAGGCATCTTGAGATTGATAAAAATAATAGATTGACTTATATGCCATGTGGGTTGGGAGAATTGACTATGCTTCAAACCTTGCCATTATTCTTTGTAGGGAATGATTGTGAGGAATCTAGGCAAAAGAGAATTGGTAGGTTGAGTGAATTGAAATGCCTTGATAGCCTCCGAGGAGAACTGAGAATTGAAGGGCTTTCAGATGTGAGGGGTAGTGCATTAGAAGCTAAGGAAGCCAATTTAGAAGGAAAACAGTACCTTCAATGCTTGAGATTATATTGGCTGGAACAAAAAGATTCTTTGTGGGGCACAAGAACAGAAACTGCCGAGGAGAGTGAGGAGGGCTCAGAGGCTGTGTCAGTGATGGAAAGTTTGCAACCACATCTTAATCTAAAGGAGCTCTTCATAGCAAATTACGAAGGTTTGAGATTCCCAAATTGGATGATGGATGATGGGTTAGGTTCGCTGCTCCCAAACCTAGTCAAAATTGAAATATCGTCTTGTAACAGAAGCCAAGTCCTGCCACCTTTTGGTCAACTCCCTTCTCTTAAATATCTAGACATTATGCAGATAGATGATGTGGGCTACATGAGAGATTATCCTTCATCAGCAACACCATTCTTCCCATCTCTGAAGACACTCCAACTTTATTGGTTGCCTAGTTTAGAGGGATGGGGAAGAAGGGACATATCAGTAGAGCAAGCTCCTTCTTTTCCTTGTCTTTCCATATTAAAGATCAGTCATTGCTCTAGCTTGAGATCCTTGTCACTGCCTTCATCTCCTTCTTGTCTTTCTCAATTAGAAATCAGAGATTGCCCTGGTGTGACATTCTTGCAGGTGCCTTCATTTCCTTGCCTTAAGGAACTATGGCTGGATAACACCAGTACAGAGCTATGCTTACAGTTGATCTCTGTCTCTTCTTCATTGAAGTCTCTGTATATCTCAGAAATAGATGATCTGATATCCCTGCCAGAGGGGCTGCGACACCTCACTTCTCTCAAGTCTTTGATAATTGATAATTGTGATAGTTTGCCCCAAGGAATTCAGTATCTCACTGTTCTTGAGACCTTGGATATTATAAACTGCAGAGAGGTTAATTTATCAGATGATGATGGCTTGCAATTCCAAGGACTTAGAAGCTTGCGTCATTTATATCTTGGATGGATACGAAAGTGGGTCTCTCTTCCAAAGGGGCTTCAACATGTTTCCACCCTAGAAACTCTTGAACTTAATCAATTATATGATTTGGCAACTTTACCCAACTGGATAGCTAGCCTCACATCACTTACAATGCTTAGCCTAGAAGAATGCCCCAAATTAACATCACTGCCAGAAGAGATGCGATCCCTCAACAATCTACACACACTCAAAATCTCCTACTGCCGAAACTTGGTTAAAAGATGCAAAAAGGAAGCCGGTGAAGATTGGCCTAGGATTTCTCATATTCCTGAAATTATCATTAGGGAGTGATCAAGAGGATGATTGGCATTGAGGAGCTGACATGCCTGCTCTCTTTAATTCAATAGTGCTATCCACACTATGTTCCAGGTCTGCAATCCAATCTCTTGTCCTGCTTTTGACTGCTTCATTTCTTATTACTTTATCATCATTTTGTTAAGAGGTTATACTCTGTTTGCCTCCTCTATGCTGTGTGTAAATATACAACCTATGTCATATTTTTTATATTTTAGGTTCACAATCTAATCTGTTAAAGAGTGTTAAAATCATGCTTACAAGTCTGTGTTAATTCTCATGTCTTGTGCTTTTTATTATTTTTGAAGATATCACTCTAACCAAAACACAACATAGAGAAAGCATTTCCTCAATATTATCCCAGTCCTCTCCATTTATCCACAAAATCAACACTTACTATAGTAATCTTTTCATATTTTTATCTCATGCCCTCTGTCCTATAAAATGATTAGATTAGTAAAGGTTGAAATTCATTTGTTCAAAGATATTGATTGCTAGTGATTGTTTGCCAAAATGTCTTGTTACTTGGGGTTTGTGTTCTACATGTTTGGAAATTTTCTTACGTTAACTTTTTTATTCAAGAAGTAATTGTTGTCAAGTGAAAGGAAAAAATGGGTTGATGGTGGGGCTAAACACCTCACTTCCCTCAAGTATCTGAAAGATTAGAGGTGCTGATACCTAATCTAGAGAGTCTCATAATCTAGAATTCTCTAGACTTATTGGAAGGATGTCAAAATGGAAAAAGTAAAGATAGGCTCAATATTTCTCATGTTCTTGAAATTGATATTGACTAACAACAGATGACCAATCCAGAAAAGATTCATGTGCTCTTTAATTCTACCCGCATTCCTTTTTTTATGGGTTCACTTTTTATTACTTTACAATCTAGCTTCCAAGAACATTACTCTGTTTACCATTCTATCAATCACCTGATTATTATATGTATTAGTAAAGAGTTACAGAGCAAATAGCTCTTCCAAAACACCATTTGCTCTATACATGTAAAGTCATAAAACACTTTATAATATGCAAGGCCTTCTCATGGTTATGAGTCGTGTTTGTAATTTTTTTGACTGGTTTCTATTGGACAAATTTTTATTGCAGATTTATTCTATATCAGGCCAATACCAAAGGAGTAATGTTGAGGATTGGCTGAATGCTTTCTAATATTTCAGAAATAAATGTCGACAAGTTATGAGTAACTGCTGCACATGGAAAGAGGTAGCCAACCAATGCTATCTTTAGGCTTTACATGTTGTCTATAACATGTCAGCATTATTCAGGTTTAGGATTCGTTCCTCTCTTTTGCTTGTGATCATTTATTTGCTCTTATTTAATTTGATAAAAATTGTTACACTTTATTTAGAGGGGAGAAAACAAGGAGAATTAGTTGGACCCTTCTTCCCATTCCTTCCATGATGGAGAAAACATATGGGAGCAGCAAGGAGCATTGCCAGCAGAGAAACAGCAACGACCCTCATTTCTGCCATGATTTCCTTCTCTCTATTCTCCCTAAGCTGATATCCAAGCTACTACATCTATATCTTAAGGATCCTGAGTACTACCTTCTTCGTTTCCTTTCTCCTTCCTGCTTCCCATTATAGTCTGTGTATTGATGGCTTCAAAGGACCTAACATCTCTTCCAGAAAAGAGTTTGTGGTACATCACTTCTCTCTTAAATTTTGTCAAGTACAATATGTTATTGTCTAAGTTTGGATATCCGAAGTGTAGATACTGATGATGGTGGAATTTTGTGTCCTAGGGAATTTCGGCAAGTAAGAGATTTTTTGGATGAAGATAGCATCAAATTCTGAGGACTTGAAAGGCTGTACCAAATAAATACTCATCTAATCCCAAGATTTCAGCAGCTTTATTCCATTGGACAATCTAATACTTGGGACTTTGCTTATTCTTCAAATTTGGCAGACTAGATTGGTACTTCACATCACCAAGCTCATTATTTTTCGTTGCCTAACTTAAAATCACTGCCAGATGTCAAAAGGAAGCACATGCAGATTGGCCTAATGACTTCTCATGTCCAAAGAATTCATAACTACTAGTCACAAATGGGCCCCTTCTCTCGTTTTAATTCAAGTGTACAATCCACAAGTTATTTCAGGTTTGTAAAGCCATTTGATTTCTTATTTATTTTGATGGCTGATGTATACGGAACAACTCAGTTCAATTTCATTATACTTTCAGTTTGGTCATTCCTCTGCCCTCTTTAATGTTTGTTCACCATCTATGTCTTTTTTATTCAGTTTTGTCACTTCAACCCCTGTTCCCACTTCTAAACTCTTCATAGCTTATTACTTGCCAACCAATTTGTTAAAAACTGTTAATCCAGATTTCTGTTCTTGTATTTTTGTTCTTCTAGGCAATAGAACAGCAATGAGTAAGCAGCTCATACAACCAAAAATCTAGTATACTGTTTAGTGTGAATGTTCTTTTCTATGACTTGCACAAGAGAGTAATAATTTGTTGTTCCTTTGTTCTTCTTTTGGCAGGAGGAATCATGTCGTCCACTATTGGAGGAACAATTTTCTAGAATGAAATATTGCTGTAGTGCAAATTCCATTTTGGGTCTCTATATCTAACTCAAGGAGGTTGGACTTGGATCAGAAGAATTATTCTTTGGCTACTGAAGACTGCAGGTATCCTATTCCCGTTTCAACATGATTTTGAAGGTTGCCGGAATCTCCTCTTGTCATCTTTAAAGTCAAGTCACATAATCAGTGCAGTTTCATAAACAGCTCACCTGCCTAAGGAGAATCCACAGTTTTAGACCCAATAGGAGAATCAGCTGAAAGAAGATTAGAGGCATTGGCATCAAAGAAGCAAGGGTGGGTTAATTTCTCTGGAATTTCTTTGTTATTGAGTTGTAAGATCATCTGATCTCCAAAATGAGAAAACAACAACTAATTATTTTCATGGTATATGCACGTCTTTGTCTTGATTGATTTGTCACTTTTATTTCCCAAGTTTTTACAATGAAGTTGCTGGCTCTAGAACGGTCAAATATTCATCACTTATATTTCTTTTGATTTGCAGGCTTCTATGAAATACGACAGACTCATCAATGGTTTGTTCATATCTTGAGAATTATTGTAGATTTTACTTTTTATGTAGTGGACTTTAGAAACTAAATTTTTATGTTATTACTTGTAGGAAAAATAATGGAGTTGTATGTTTGGCCTCAAATCAGGAAGCAGATCGTTTTGACAAGGTATAGATGGTAAGCCTTCATTTTCAACTGACTATTATAATGTTCTTCATGATAACTGATTTTTCTTCTTAGTTTATAATTATGCTGTTCTTCTAATAACAGAATTTAAAAATGATTCAAGTGCATGCTTCATTTGGCAGGCCATTATAACATATGATGATCAAGAGATTATTCAAGTCCTAAAATAGTGGGAGAAGCCAATCGGAGATGATTGATAGACTTTCAAGACACTAGAAAGTTATGTTGTAGGTATTTTTATAGTACCATGTTACATGTTATTGTAGGAATTATCATTCTGAAACCAACTCAAATCTTTGTCTCTAGTTGAATTATAGATGTGGATCAAGTTTAATCAAACCTGCCAAACATTTATTCACCTTATCCTAACAATTCATCATGGTACTGTAAGGATTTGATATTTGGGGCACTGCTCATTCCTCAAATTTGGCAGAGTAGAATAGCAGTTCACATTTCGATGCTCAGATTGAAATCACTGCTAGAGGAATGTGAAAAGGAAGCAGGTGCATAATGGCCTAATAGCTTATCATGTCCCAGGAATTCATATCTATGGATCTCAAATGGCTAAAGCACAGGGAACCTGTAGCTTCTCTTTTCTCAACTCGAGTCTACTATCCGCAATTTATTTCAGGTCTGCAATGCCAACTCTTTTCCTGCTTTTGATGGCTACCTCATTTCTTATTTTACAATCAATCTATTTCATTTCTAATTTACAAGTTACGGATGGCTGGTGCATATGGAATGAGTCAGTTCACTTGCATCTATGTGTCTCTATTATTTAGGTCTGTCAATCTAACCCCTCCTCCAATCTCTAAACTCTTTATATCTTAGTTCTTCACAATCAATTTCTTAAAAAGGTTTAAGCCAGGGTTTCAGTTTTTGTATTTTGGTTCTTCAAGGCAATACAATAGCAACATGTTGAGTGAGAAGTTCATACTACCAAATTGAAGTGCATGATTTAGTTTACTGTCAAGTGCCCTATTCCTAAGCCCTTGCATATGATTTTTAACTCAAGACAAGTGGTATAATATTCAGTGTGGATGTATACTCTATGACAAAAGAGAGTATTAATTTCTTGTTCCTTATTCTTCTTTTGTCAGGAGGAATTATATCATCTACTGTTGGAGAAACGAAGTTTCCAGAATGCAATATTCCTTGTGTAAAATTGTCTCTGGAGTTTCTTTGTCATTGCATTGTAAGATCATCTCATCTCCAAAGTAAGAAACTGATGATTAGTCTCAACTATAATTGAAGCATTCCATGGCATATGTGATGTTGTCTTGATTGATTTGGCAATTTTATTTCCCAAGTTTTTGCTATGAAGTTGTTGTTTCTGGTATAGCTGAACATTCAAGATTTGTATATCTTCTGATTTGCACACTACAAAAAATATGTGATTCAATATTCCTAAGCCTAGAGTAAGACGGGGAATAATAAGGATGTTGTTTCAACCAATAGCTAATTTAAGCCTCCATTTGAATGAGTGACCTGCAACAGTCATCATATCTTAAATCTTGATCATTGCATCTGATTCTTCTATCTCTTGGAGGGCATGGGATTATATGTTTCAACTTGATCTCTCTTTAGTGAAGGGGACTAATAGTTCTAAGTAATTGCAGCTTAATCCATTGTTGGAAGACACTGAAAGCAGATCATCAAGGAAAGAATCTGTTCAGATTCTTTCAGAATGCCACAAACTGTACTGTGAATAGGTGAGCTGGTGATTCATAATTTTATCCTTCATTATAGTTGGTCAGTTTTCTGTAAACAAATGCTTTCTCAAAATGCCAGAGGTTACCCCAGAGCCAAGCTTTCTTAAACACACAGGGCGAATAGAGTCCTACATTGCCATTGACCAAGAAGTGTTGAATGGTAAGCAAAGAAAATACAAAAATGAGAAGTCTGCAGTCACATATTTCCTTAATTAATATTGATATAAAGTATAATTTTTTTAAAATTATATTGTTTGCAGCATACTAAAGACTATGCAGATTGAAAAGGATTTTTCTATCCTTGGAGGCCTCTCATGGTCATGTCTTGGCATTTTTAGACAATCTCTGCCCTACTACTTCATCCAATGGCACCAAAGTTGTGGGAGATAAAGATGCTGCAACAGTCTTCAATTTCAAACAGAACTCCATGGAGCTGATAGGTATATCACTTGCTTGTTGATCATGACTTGGTTTGTCAAAGTTTTAAGAATATATATACTTTTAAGCACTAACCTTACGACTGAATGATGCTTTATGAAATCAGAGTTGAATGAATGTGCATTACCAATGAAAAGACTGCATGCACATGTCCACAGTTTTTACATGTCCGGCTTGCCTCAATTATTCTTAGGCTGCATGCTTAGAGTTTGAAGAGACAACATGCATGTGTCCATATCACAACCCGTAGTAGCAGCTTTGTAGGGAGATCTATAGTGGCGGCCAAAAATAGCCTGTGTTTACACAATTATGGGTGCAGCCATGACTTACTATAGTTGTACAACACTCAATAGTTGTGGAAAAAAGGTGGCTGCAGCTATAGCAAAAACTTATGGCCACACGATTATGCCTGACCACAATCATAAGATTTAATTGTCCCCCTAGGGTTACACCTTGTCGCGGTCTTCAGTGTTTGCACCTGTATCTTATAGGCACGCATTGACTTACTTTTAACTGCAGGTCTTGGCTGCAGCCAAAGATCCAACTTCTTGTTGTGGCAACCTCCTATGACATCGGTGAGACTCATCAACGGTTTGTTCATATCTTGAGAATTGTTATAAATTTTACTTTTTATGCAGTGAAAATAAATTTTGATACGATTTTTTCCAGGAAAAATAATTGAGCTTCTATGTTTGGCCTCAAAGAATGAAGCATCCATCTTTTTGACAAGGTCTAGCCTGCAGATGGTAAGCCTTCATTTTGAACAATCACATTGTTCTTTATGCTTATTTGTGTTTCTTCTTGGTCTATTCTTTTAATATCAGAATTTAAAAATGACAAGAGTACTTACTTTATTTGGAAGGCTGTTGTGACATATAGTCAAGACATTATTCATGGTCTAAAACAATGGGAGAAGCCAATCCGAGACGATTGATCTATACTTTCAAGATGCTGCAAAGGAATAAATGTTGTGAGTATTTTTATGGTACCGTTTTGCATGTCAGTGTAGAAACCATAATTCTTAAGCTAACTTAAATTTTTGCCTCTAAACAAATTATAGGTGCGGATCAAGTTTAGTCAAACTCTTGGGGATGATTCTTACTAGAAGATAACCTCATATTCCATAACCTCGTCAAGCATCACTGATTAAGAGAGGAAGAATCTATCCAAAATTCTCCTTGATCTCCATTTCTGACTCTATTTGAAGCTTAAGCTAAGTCTCGAGGAACCACTGGGATTGCTTATTTATGACAAATTGTTGCTCAAACGTTTGTTGCCCATTTTTGTAATTAAGATTTAGCTACCTACACTCCCAACACCAAAATTCATTTAGCTGCGTTTACCATTTAGATCAAATCTCCTCATTGATGGAAATAATCATGTCAAGGTCTTCGATACATGATATATAGGTAATATATTGTTGATTTTCGATATTTTCGTCCCTAAAGATTAATAGCTAAGGGATGGAAGGACTTTTGGTGAAGTCACATACATATTTAAGAGGAGAAAGTGGAGATTTTTTTTTTTGGGAACTAATATGCCATAGAAGCTATAGTTCAGAGGTTGATTATGGCTAAGCCTAAAAATAATTACCCAAACTCAACCAAAGATCCTATTTGCTAAAGTTACACCATTAAACAAATTAAGGCTACTAATATCATTTTTATCAACAATTAAAAAAAAAGAAGGAAAAACTAAGAAATTAGGGTGACGCATATCCTATAAAAATATGATGGAATGGAATGGTGCATATAGTGAATATCAAACAATTAATGATAACCATTTGATCATATTTTTGTTTTTTTAATTAATTAAATTAAAGCAATAATCACCAATGAGCATGAATGTTAGGATTTCTTTAATTTATGCAAAACAATTATGCATAACCTAATTTTCAAGTTTTAAAACTTTGTGATTTTGATAGATAAAGTAAATAATCAAGAAAACATACATTGATTCACGAGATTGATAAAAAAATTCTTTATAGAGAAGAACAAATTAGAGAAAACTCGGTTTATCTCTTGACCCTTATAGTTTTACTTAGATTTCTTGATGAAGAGAAAACTGTAAATATAGTTATTGAGAACCAAATATAAGTAGGATCTACCTTCGTATTTCATTAATATAAATGGTTATTTAGAAAATATATCCTCAAGATCAATAGAATTTTAGTACTTAATATTACTAATTATAATTATATTTTAAATTAAATAATAGATAATTAATAATAAAATAAGTCATATGGGCCACATTTTTTAAAAAAAAAACTAACATGAAAAATTAGTGGTTACAATACTTATTATTTATTAGAAGAAAAATTTTACACAATTCCAAGCTTTTAGCATTAAATTTAAAAAAAAAATACAAAAATATGACAAGATGACCTAAGATCAGTTGTGGTGGGCCCCAACTCCCATGTTTGCTTTTCCTTGAAAAATATTAATGTTGATATACAAAATCTAGGACATGCAATAATGTATGAATAAAAAATAATTTATTTTTTCTTTCTTTATCTAGACAATAGATTTAATTTTGACAAGAGACAAAGAAAAGGATCTTCAATCACTCCAATGCATGAGCACACCCACATGGCCTATGTAACATAGGACCCATGATTGCACATGCAATATAGATATAGCATTCCATTTTTAATGAGACTACCCACTTCTCCATTTGCTAATTACAACTTTTAAGCTACCTTATTGAGAGAAAAAAATAAAGTGAGAACCACTAAAGATAGGTTGAAGCATGAGAAATTATATCTTTTGTAAAAATATCTTATATAAAAGATATTTGACATTGAATTAGATCTTATTTAGGTGGCTTTTAAACAACTCAAGAATCAAAATGAATAATTAATTAGAAATTTGATTATAATCATGATTCAAACCAATATAATTCAACAATATTTGAATTTGATTTGGCTTAATTCATTCCATTCGGGTTGAAATTGAACCAACATTTTTTTTTCTTATATTTTTCATCACATTATGCTCAAAAATAAAAATAAAAATAAAAATTCAAAAATAATGTGCAAGTGTAGGTGGGTTAATGGTTTATAGATTAGTGAGAAAGGATCAATGGCTATTGATTAATGGTATAATACCCAAGAATTAATATATATGTATATATATAGTTAATTCAAATTAGTAGTTTTAAAATATTTATAATCCGTAATGTAATTGAAATTTTTTTTTCCTTTTTAAATTTATTAATAAAATTTAAAATTTTGTAAAAAGAGACTTTAGGGTATTTGGTAAAACTTAATATTTATTATTTAATAGTTTAAGTTGATTTTAAGTTAAGTTATACTTAAAATTGTTGACTTAAAATTTATTACTTAATATTATTTTTACTTTAAATATTAAGATTGTTTGATAAAATTAATTTAAAACTTATTTTAAATTATCAAATTAACATATTTATTCTTATAAATTATAATTAGAGTAAAGAATGTCAAGTAACAATGGAAATTACGAAATGATAAAAGAAATAGTAAAGATAATTAAGATAAATGAGAGTAAAAGGTAAAGTAAAAAAATAGACTTAAGAATAAGTTAATTATTTTTATTTATTACTTAAAATTATTTTTTATTTTAAGTGATATTATTAAGTTATTTTATCAAATATATTTAATTGACTTAATAACTTAAATTAAGTTATTAATTCATTTTAAACTTAAAACAAAATCATGACCAACACCCTGGGATTGGAACAATAAATTGACTAAAATAATAAATTCACAACTAACAAGGACAAGACCCATGTGAGCTAGAAAGAACAAGGACTAGATGACACATTTATTAGAATCAATGGATTGAGAGGAGCCCACACCCACATGGGTGCTTGTCGGTTTAGCCCACAATTGTTTCCACAAATTAACCGAATCTGACATATCTTGGGTAAGCTAATTTGTTCATATTTTCAATACTTTGAAACCCTAGAAGAAAAAGACATTAACAAACCTCAAATGTTCTTGGTAGATGTGAAAACCTCATCCTTTTCTTAGCATATGGCCATGTGGTAAATATTTTTCCCTATTATTTTTCTTTATATTTTTATTGACTTTAAATAGGTATTAGAAAGGAATCATTTTCGAGTTCTTATATCAGTCTTCGAACTTGAATATACAATCTTGGTCCTTGACCATATAAGAAAGTAATATTTAAGCTTCTAATCCTAATCATATATTATTTTTTAATCATTCGTTACATTCTTATTTTATATGGTTTAAATAAAGATTACTAGTTGACATTATAAAAATTAGTGGTATTTGTTATCAAAGACTAACCTAGGTCGGTGAAAATATGGCAAATAACCTTATTATTATTTACTCCATACCCTATCGAAAGATTGAGCTTCAAGGAAAAAAGAGCTAGGAAGAAGTGGATTTTCACTATTCCTAACTCATTGAACCAACGTGATTGAATCCGATAAGAAACATGTTTTTTAAATTATTTTTAAAAAATCTCAAATTTCGTAATCAATAAATGCATTAGTTATAGTTTTTATTTCAGATTAAAAATACCGATTCATTCTTTCAATTCAAAGAATTAAATAATAAGGTGTTTGGAGTGTGTAACATTACTCGTAAGAAAATGGAAGATGACCAACCAAGCATTAATGATTCTTCTATGCATACTCTCAAAGGTCATACAAACATAAATTTGAGTAATTTTGGTGGTTAGGTATTATAACATTTCTATCTTTATTAGGTTAGCTTTGACATAGTGTCTACGTTGAGATATTTGATCTCCATGGTAAAAATAAAAATATTTTTAAAATGAGATAATAAATTTTTTTTTTACCTCAATTTTTAAAAAATAATATTTAAAAGTCTTAAAAAAATTATTATATTTTATATAGAAATTACATAATAATAAAATATATGCTACGAATTTACTAGGAGTATAATTTTTTAGAATTAATGGATTAAAACCGATAATAATCATCATATTTGTGAATTTATACTCTTTTGTATTTTAATTTGAAGAAAAATTTATTTTTGATATAAATGTATTTAACTATTTTAAGTATTTATATATAGGTTTATAAAAAAAATAATATTTTTATAAGAAAATAATGAAAATATTTTAGTCAAAATATGGTCAAATAAGAGTTTTAAAATTGGATTTTCAATAACTATTTTAAATGAATTATTTATATTATTTATTTTTACTGTTGTAAGGATCTAAGCAAAATTACTTGACATGACAAGCATACCCCTGCCATGAATTATGGAGAAAAGGCGTGGAGAAACCGAGACAAAGAGACAAAATTTCACTGAGCATCAGTAGCTCCCTAACGTGATTTCTGCTAACATCTCCTTCTTCCCATCTTCCCGTTGCCCTATAAATCTCGAGCATTCGGCCTACAGATCTGGCATCCACCCGTTTTTGTTTGTGAAAAGTGAGAAAATGGCGGTTTTGATCTCACTCTTGCTTGCTCTCTCCTCTGTGTTCTTCACTGGACCTGCTTTTGCAGGCACATATTTGGAAGGTAATGCTCACATTTCTATCCTCATTTGGATTCTATAAATGGACTGTGTACTGTAATACCATTTTGATCTGTTCTTATCTGATGGGTACTTGAATATTTCTTCTGTTCTGCATTTTCTTCTGGCGCAGAAGCAGATCTGCTTTGTTACTTTTTTCCACCTTTTTGAAAATTTTTCTGCATTTTGTGCTCTTTCTTTCTGGGGTTCAATCTGGGTTTCTCCAGAAATTTTCACTGTTTTTGGTACTCACACAATCTGTTGTACCTACTGTTTTTGTGCTTTTATGGGGTTTTCATTTTTAGGGTTTTTCTCATGCATTGTTCTTTCATATCTCTGTTCTTTGATTTCCATTTCTTTCACTGCTTTTGGTGTTCATACAATGTGTTATATCTACTGTGTTTAGTGCTTTCACACCCTTTAATGCCTCCTTGTGTTGTTTTTGCTCCATATTTTTCTTTGGGGTTTTCCTCTTTAGGGTTTTTCCTCAGCCAAATGTTCTTTGATATCTGTGTTCTTTGATTTCCATTTAGGGTTTTTCTTTTCAGGGTTTTTCCACATTTAAGGATTTTTCTCAAATATACTAAATCTATTATGTTGAAAGTTAACATTTTTTGTTATTGGGTTACTCCTCAACCTTGCTCTGCCTCTTTCCTCAGGACTCCTCCCAAATGGCAACTTTGAAGAGTCACCCAAGCCAACTGACCTCAAGAAAACAGTGATCAAGGGAAAATACTCACTACCCAAATGGGAAATCAATGGCTCTGTTGAGTACATTGCCGGTGGGCCTCAGCCTGGCGGAATGTTCTTTGCTGTGGCACATGGCGTCCACGCCGTGAGGCTTGGCAATGAGGCTTCCATTTCACAAACCATACCAGTGAAGCCAGGCTCTCTATATGCACTAACCTTTGGGGCATCAAGAACTTGTGCCCAAGATGAGGTATTGAGAGTCTCAGTTCCCCCCCAAACAGGGGACCTCCCCTGCAGACACTCTATGACAGCTTTGGAGGTGATGTTTATGCTTGGGGATTCAGAGCCACTTCTAATGAGGCCAAGGTGACTTTCCACAATACTGGAGTCCAAGAGGATCCTGCTTGTGGCCCGCTCTTGGATGCAGTTGCTATCAAGGAGCTCTTCCCTCCAATGCCAACCAGAGGTATATCAATTATCTTCATGTTTATGCTTGTTGGTTGAGTAAGTTTGGATTGTGCTTTTCAGGTTTTTTTGTTGCTCTATGATCTGAGTTCCTTGATATTTGCAATATCGGTTATTGATCTATTCACTTGCTGGTTTCATTTAATCCATAGTGTAGAACTAGGCCATTTGGTTTGGATCGAAAGTGTTCTGAGACTTCACTCTTTATGTTCAAGAATCACTTGCTGCTCTCTCTAGGTTGTGTCTTAGCTTCTATCTGGGCCTCTTGGCCACACTATGATATGGGTTTTGTCACTTTCCCATGATTCTTGTGGTATGCTTGTTCATAGTTTGAGCAATTCATTCACTTCCTTGATATATCAATCTCTTTGAAATTCTGTAGAATATCTTCTCTGGGAATTTATATAGTGATCTAATCTATAAGAAGTAATATGAGTTCAAGTAATGTGTTGAACAATCTATAGCTTTGGTGGGAATTTTCGGCCTTTGTTATGGCAATAGAACTGTTGAATTATAAGGGTATATTTGGAAATTGTTCTTAAAACCAGTTCTTTGTTCTTTAGAATAGTCGTCCTAACTTTAAAAGTATGTTGGCAAATTTTGGACTAAATATATTCTGAAAATAAGTGGTTTTAAGGAATGAATTTAAAGCATTTTTAGCTTCTTTTTTTTCTTTAAAGTATTCTGAGAAATAATTGAAAAAGTAAGTCGAAAACTTTTGCATTGTATTTTCAGCTCAAAGAACTTTTTAAGAAAAAATTGATAAGGAAAATTATTTTTTATATTTGGATTTCGAAACAGAATTTTATATCAGAAAACATCACAGAATTGTCTTTCAGAAATTATTCACAAAAACTGATTTTTGAAAATTGTTTTCAAAAATATTATCAAACAAACGTTAAATCTCCAAAATAGTAGATAGGTACACAACAAATAGATGTGACACCCATGAATGGTGTAGTTTGTCTTGGGATTTCATAATTTGATTAATACCCTTTTAATGATTTCTTGCAGATAACTTGGTCAAGAACAGTGGATTCGAGGAAGGTCCTCATCTGTTGATCAACTCTTCCACTGGTGTCCTCCTCCTCCCAAACAGGAAGATCTCACATCCCCGCTGCCCGGTTGGATCATTGAGTCCCTCAAAGCTGTGAAGTTCATAGACAAAAAGCACTTCAACGTCCCCTTCGGCCTTGCTGCAGTTGAACTCCTTGCAGGAAGAGAAAGCGCCATTGCCCAGGTCCTTCGAACAGTTCCCAACAAGCTCTACAATCTCACATTCAGCATAGGAGATGGGAAGAATGGTTGCCATGGAGACATGGTGATCGAAGCATTTGCAGCTAAAGACAGCTTCAAAGCTCCCTTCAAATCCAGAGGAAAAGGAGAGTTCAAGACTGTAAGTTTCAAGTTCAAAGCCATTGCAGCCAGGACCAGACTCACATTCTTCAGCTCTTTCTACCACACCAGGATTGATGACTTTGGATCGCTCTGTGGCCCTGTCCTCGATCAAGTTAGGGTTTCTCAATCCGTAAGCCTTAATTCTATCTTCATCAAACTACATAGGGATCCGTAAGAGAGTGAATGGATATTTGATCCCAGTTTTGTAACATGTGTTGTACTTCTATACTTGTCTGAACTATTTGCAGTTTTAATACTTACTAGTGGTATGGCTTTGCCCTTTAAATTGTGTTGGTAGAAAAATGTCTATAAAGCTCATTCATAAAATGATAGGGGTGCAATTTGAGCAGGTCCAATCCAATCCCATCTGAGCCCAACCCGATTTTGGCCGAACTTAGATAGCCTGAGGTTTTTTTTTTGTGCAATCCAGCTCACTTTGTTACCCAACCAACCCAAATCTAACTGATACATTTTTCTCCAACCTGAGCATAGGAAAAAGGGTCAGGTTTGATCGGTTGAATAACTCAGGCTACAAATTGGTTTGGATTGCATCGAGCAGGTGCCGTCATTTATTCCTGGTTTAGGCTTGGGTTGACTATCAGACTGAGCCAACCCGAGAAGTTCATGAACCTATCGTTACATCCAGATTCAAAGCTTACCAAAAGCAAATGATTCAAAATATCATAGAATAGATAATGAATGATTGCATTAGCCTCAGAACAGTTACAATAATTAAAATGCTTAGAGGCAATGTAATATGGTCAGAAAGTTCTAAGATATTATTACAACAATTTCTGAGTAATACAGCATTACCCCACAGTGAGTTTTGAACTTGTTGTCAAAGTGTGATATTATTGCGAGAAGTTCACAACAGCTTACTAGAAAATTGGAAATCTCGAGCGATCTTGGTAAAATGAGGTATAATGAATTGGGGTGGAGATGCATTTCTTGATTACTGGAACATAGCTGCAGGTCACTGGCTATCGTCTAAAGTACCCACAAGGCATTTCTCCAGTAAAAATTCAGCATTCACCCAAGCGTGGTATTTGTCTGAATGAAGAATCAAGGATAGCAATTCCTGTGTGCATCAAATTTTTGAAGAGGCAAAAGAAAGGACCAAAATGAAGGGACTGCCATCTAAGCCTATAACTTGAAGCATGGGTGTTATTTCCTAGCTCCAGGGATTGGCAGTTCCACTAATCAAGGTAACACTGACTTGGGCTGACCAATCTAGGGCTATGAATGGCTAATAGCTTGGTCGATCATAAACATTATGATTCACATGACTTGAAGAATTCCTTCCTAAAAATTGAACATCTAAAAAATAACATGGTCCAAGTCAGATGGGCTTAGATCATATGGTCATGCACAAAGATTTCCCATAGAGATCCAAGTACTCAAATTCATGATGGTCTTAAAATAGGAGAGAAGCCGATAAGAAAGAAAAAATAAATCAGCCACTGGATCTAATAATTGAGTCCAAGGAAACATCGATGTTTTTTATCAACTGTAGGGGCTACATAACAAAAGTAAAGTCATGTAAAGCCCAGCAAAGGATACTAAATAAAGATGTGCAGTCTTTCCCCACCGCCTTCATTAGCATATCAACACCTGAGAAAGGAATGTCAAAAACAAAAACAAAAAATAGTTTATGCATGTATTTCATAACAAGCTAATGGATGAGATTTGATATAAACACATACCATGTAAAGACACTAAATGTGGAATGCCAGAAGGAAACTTATAAAATCCCTTAGTATATTTTATATAACACCAAAGATACAGTAAAAGTTTAGCTTATAATTTATAAGTTGCACAGTTTTATTGCACAAACTTGCTTCTGTAGTCTATGATCTTTTAGAACAATGGAACTCAAAAAAAAAAACAGAAATGATTTCAACTGGACTAGTTTCTAGTACTCTTAATCTTAATTTGGTATTCTTCTTTATGGTTATATATAAATGATTTGAAAAGAAAACGAGTCTAAGTCTAAAAACAACAGTTTTGAAAACAAACCACATGATCTTAACTCTAAAGGTCATAGTCAAGTTTAAATGATAGCACAATTACATTAAAATATCTGAAACCGTGGCACCTCAATTTCCTTTTGAGAAAGAGATTCAAAAGGCAGTTCATAATTAGTGATCATAAGTTGTAAGACATGGATTCTGAGTATGCTATCTGTAAAACTTTACAAAACAGCAATAAAACCAGCCATACCGTTGCAATCCATGACTTCAGAACACTCAGCAAACCAGAAACCATATACTGATAGAATTAGGAATAACTCTAATTGTAATAACATTAGGCAAGATATATAAGATAGTTTGGATGTATACCAAGTAAACCAACATATCAGAAGGTTAAAACAGAAATGTATACAAGACTACAAAAAGGGAGAGGCTAGAAAAGAAATGGTCTGAAGGGATGAAAGAAATTTGAAATCTCATGCTTTAAAACCATGTTAATACCAGAAATTATGAGAGAATGATATCACTGAGCAACATGAACCTTATGATTGTTCTAAACAAAGATCAAGTTCATCAGGTGGTTCTAATAGATAAGGAAAATTCTATCATTTTGCAAACCATCAAAACATGAAAAAAAAAAAATGGACAACAGAAGCTGATGCAAACACACAATAGCGTAGAATAAAATAGAACCCTAATCAAGCATGCTGCATCAATGGAGATTGGGACAAATTATAGGCTTGAATATCCAAAAAAGCTTCTATGAGTAGCATTCCTAAAACACCAGATATCTATTGGGAAACTATTGGAGGAATTAGTGGCCTTCAAGAAATTTAGACCACAACTATTGAAAATAAAAACCTAAAACTAATGTTCCTCTATTTTATCAGCATTGTGGTCCAGATTCGGATGTAACTAACAGAAACGAGCTGTTCATGAACAACTTTGAAATTAAAAGGAAAAAAGGGCAACCCCACTACTAAGAAAGATGTTCACTTCTTGGGTTTGTGCAAGGTTCCAAGTTCATGTCCCAATGGGGCAAAAATTGACCTATCAAAAAAAAAAAAAAGATGTTCACTTCTTAAAATATCCCAATATGTAGGCAGAAAAGGGCAAGGCCAGATTCATAATGATAGGTAACCACATCAGAAACAGAGAAAAGACAACTAAAACAATGACAAATAACTAATAACCTCGTCAGAATTTAGATCATGACAATTCCATTGAAGATACAGAGACACAGAATTTTGTCCAGTTGAGATTTTAGCATAATAAAATCCAATTCATACCTCCAGGATGAAATTTCATATATGGAGACAAATTGTATACACGGCCTTTCAGAACAGTCCACATGGAACCTTCCATTCTATGCTGTTTAACTTCATTCATAGAAATAAGCCTCTTATTTGACTGTCCATTTAATCCTGAAATACATAATTCATGAGATCAACAAGAAAGTAGTGTCTGGTATTATAATCGTTACATGTGAGACATCATAGCAAAATAAAATTCAACTAAAAAGCACAATCATCCTGTCTACTAGGTTATAAGGAATCTCACAATATGGGGATGATTGACAGATTCAGGTTGCCTATTAGATACGTCATAAAAGTGGGCCTCCCAGCTGTCAAAGAACAGCTTTGAAAGGAAGAAAATGAAAATGGTGATGCCAGAAGATATGGACTTAGAGAAGAAGGCTTGAAATGAATTTAACAGAGATGAGAAAATTTTCTATTAACTGTGGTTTGTGTATCATTAGTAGAACATCTTCGAAAAGTTGAGCCTTAAGTTTTCATAATGCCACGGGTTATAGGCATTATGCATCTTCAAAAGAATGAAAAAGCAAAGCTCAAAAAAGGCTACTTGTTAAGACAGTTATTCAACCATAAGTGAACCTCATGAATAGGATGACACCAAACACAATAAAAAAATAAGAGAAATTCCACAAGAAGTACTAAAAGAACACCATACATTAACAAAAATATACTGAGGTATTTTGTCCAAAATAATAATAATAATACAGAGCCTCTCAACTCTATACCTGCAAGATCAGGATGTGTTTTGAGTAAGCTTTAACCAATCCATTTGACTATAACCCTTCTCAAAAGGAACCTTGGCCCGAGCTACAGGCTTCCTTGTAGCACTCTTCTGTGGGACCTTAACTGAACTTCCAGCATCCTTGGTTGCTGCTTGTCTTGACAATTCATTTGATTTTTTGGGAGACGATGTATCGATGACTTTAAAAGACAAAGAACCAACTGTTGCCTCCTTCGAGGTAGAATTATTTGGTGACTTACCTTTCCATAGAAAACCACCATTCCATTACCAACAACCTCACTAGAGAATTCATCATTTATGGTGATCCACCAATTCCGGCACAAGTTCCTGTGCCTCAAAACCATCTTGATTGACAGACGAACCAACCTAAACAAACACCCATTAGTTTTGCTGAATTTAAATAGTGACATAAAAGGTTCTATTGCTACACACCAAACTCTCTGTAGCCTCTTACAAAATCAAATTAAGTATAGAATCATTCTACAAAAAATAAATATTGAACTTGCCTGACAAAAGGTGAATTCATTATCATTGTCCATCTAATACACTGCAGATTTTCGAATTGGCTTAGATGCTTTGGTCAATCTGTACTGTACACAGATTCAATTGCCAACAAGTTTTCTTTGTGATTCCCACGGATTTTTTTTCTGATCAGGTTTCACTAGCTGCGATGATTCAACCAAGAGATGATCTCACAAACAGGATTCAGGCTACTATATTCTAGGTTTAAAATATTCATCCATGTAAAGGCATTATAATATCTACGAATAGTATTCACTACATTTTCCTAAGAATCTATCCAAAATTTCCTTAGTTTGCCACTAATTTCCATTATATTCCCAAATCAATATCAATAGGTAGCTAAAAAACTGATGACATATAAGAACAAGGGGAAAAAAATAATTGTTTTCTATTCCTCATATTCCAAATTGGGAAAAAGGAACGAACAAGAGTATTTAACAAGATACTTTCTTAAATCTTGAAAAAAAAAAGGATATATTCAGACAGGAAATCCAATTCCTTTCCATACCTTTTCTTTTCAGTTTTCTCGGGAACCAAACAATAAGAAATAAATTGATCGAGGCTAGAACTATACCAAACCCGACGGCAGCTTTCCCGCGGAGGCCTCAGCGATGGGCGGAAACGGAGTGGCGGTGATCGTAGCCGGAGATGGAAATGACGGTGATGGCAACGGTGGATTGGGCGTTTTTTCTTCCTCTTATTCTGGACTTGGTCTCTGAAAATATGTATTCTGCAATATGTGGTGGAATTCCACCCGCCATGTCATCAATTCCAATTTCCACGTCATCAAACTATAATGAGTGAAATTTCCACGTCATTAAACTGATAGTAATTTCTTAAAAAAAATAATTTAATTGAATTTTTAATATGCAAATAATTTTTTTTTTCAAAATTTATTTTTTATTATATAATATATTATAAAAAATTGTTAAAAACATTTTTTATTTATATTTAAATACAAATTTATTTTTTTATAAAATAATTATTTTAGAGAAGTATTATAAAAAACGGAACCTAAATAAGCTTGTGAATAGGGATGTCTTTAGGGTACAAATATTATAAAACCATATCGATGTAAGTTGGGGTAATATTAAATTTATTTTTATATATTATACAAATTTAAATATATAATTAAAAATATTAATGATATTTTATTTTATATTTGATATATCAAATTACATAATTAAAATAAATATAAACCTATTAAATTTTATTAAATAGAACATATATAATACTTAAGTTTAAAGTATATTTAAGATGAAAAGAAAATTATAATATTTAATTTATTTATAAGTTTATATATTTTATTATTTTAAAATTTTAAAAATTATTATCTTAACTAATTTATATTATTTTCATATTTATAATTGAATGGTTATTATAAAAATGAATATGAATGTATATCGCATTTATTTAATGGTTTAATATGATAAAATTTGATAAATACATTTTTATTGGACAATAATATTACAAAGGTAATGCTTAGCTAGGTGTTTAGGCTTTTGGTTTTACACTTGGGAGGACAAGATTCAAATCCCCTCAACGCATTCTCGTTTCTTCCCTTTAATTCCACATCCTACATGGGAAGATTGTGGATTATTTGTGGAGTATAAATATTTAATCAACTATACGAGCCCAAAAGTTGAAAAAGCTTTCCATGCAAGCCTTAGAAGAAGAGTTGGGCCAATTGGGCCTAGTTGTTAATGGAGTTCGATCCATAGTTTTGGTCCAAAATAATTGTTGGACGGTTCATCCGGTCTAGCGATTGGATTGTCGATTTGAACAATTTGTTTGGTTCAAAGCTTCAACAACTCAATGATGTGAACCAGATCGGGCGTTCGATCGACGGTCCAACTTTGATTAGTCAATCTGATTTGATTTCAAAAACACTGTAGTGCATCACCTCTTAATTGGTAGAGGAATGGATGACTAGTCTTAGTTGTAATAAGTTTATAAGGCTATCAATATATAAGTTTTATAACATAAAACTAATTTCATAACAAAAAAAAATTATTCTAAAATCACATTATTACCTAATCACATATACAACAAAACTCAAAACATATCAAACCAACATAAAAAGCTTACTATCAAAACCATAAATTGAAATCCATTGAATTCAAAAAAAAAAAATTATAAACAAATAAAACTTGAATTTAAGCATAATAAAAAGTAGGAGTAAAAAAGAATATAAAATAATCTACCAACACAAATCTTAAAATGTTCAAGATCTTTTTTATCGCACCCTAGAATATTAAAAATTTCTCATTCCTTATCATAATTGAAATTTAAAATATGACTCCTTTGTTTGAAGAGAAGGGCTCCATCATATTTGTTTGAATGAGAAGTAAAATTCTAGAACAAATTATTACCATTGTTGAATGAGGGAAGCATCCTTATGATAGTAGTGGTATTAGCATGCTATGCTATTGACAAACTTTCAAATTACGGAATCAATGTAACTTTGACATCTAGCCAATTCCTAGAAACTTATCCTAAATTGAATAATTACTTTTTCTATTTGGAAGGATTATATACAAACATGATGATACCATACACTTTTCAAGGTTATGTTTGGTTCTTAGAAAATTTCAGAGAACATGTGAGGAAAAGAAAAGCAAAAGGAAATAAAAAATAAAAGAAAATAAAAATATATAAATGAAAAATAAAATAAAAAATTATTTACATGTTGCTTGAAACTCATTTTACTTATTTTCATCTATTATATAAAGATTAAATAATTTTAACATATAGAAATTTCTAATTGATTTTAATTATATTTGACTTTTCTTTGTATTTTCATCGTGAAACCAATACATGAAAAAACCATTTTTCTTAATAATTTTTTTTCTTTCCTCGGTATTTTCCGAGAATCAAACATAGCTTAAAAGTATCTCCAAAAATAAATTTTAATCGGTGAACAACCCTTCAACTATCTACTAACATTCAAATTAATTCTTTTAACGAATAACCAACTTTGTTTCTCTCTCTATATATATAAAGTCATTTTTATTGATCAATTTTATGCATGTCCATTTTTTTACCAAATAAAGTATTTGTCACAAGGTTTTACAATGGTAAATATTGGTGGCTAACATAACTAACAAAATTATTCCCTTTTTATGTTAGACTTTTAGGGTTTATTTGACAATTATTTTTAGAACAGTTTTCTATTCTTTATAACAAATAAAACAAGAAGTTACGTTTGAAAATCATAAACTTTTTCTAATTTCAGTTTTCAAGAACAAAAATATAGTATTTTCAGATAACATCTTTTAGTTGTTTTCCTTTACTTTTTTAGGGTTGCTTTAGAAAATAATTATACAAGCATATAGAACAATTAAAAAAAAAAAATTGAATATAATTAAAAAAACTATTTATTAGAATTAGTTTCGAAAACAATTACCAAAGAGAGTCTTATATTCTATGAATTAGTAAATGAGTATATTATTGAAACTTTTTGTAAACATGTGAGATCTTTTTATTTTTCTAGACTTTGTTGGGAGGCTGGGTATAGAAACTTGCAAGCATCTAGTTGTGTAGGAACAATTTTCCTAAACCTCAATTTTTAGATTCTGACTTTTCTCTGCTTTAGGAGGATTGCATTTATAAATGAAACTTAAAATTATAGAAAGGTAAGTACATGGAATATTTTTGGTAATAAAAAATTGACACATACATGGAAATCATGCACCAAATTAGGCTTGAGAATAAACTTCTTTGGCTATTTTGTCACTTGGGATTTAAGGTTTTCTTTTAGGCTTGAGAATGGTTTGGATATTATGTGTTGAGGCCTCGGATTCTCAATGATCCACGCAGTTGCCCAAAATGGATGGACATACGATCTCAACCAATATAAAATTCCTGATTCAGCTGTTCCTGCAAAAAGGCGTCCGGACAGGGTGTCCGGACACACCCTCCGATGGTTTTGTTAGCCATGAGAAGAGAAATAAGAGCAGATGGCACAGTTGGCCTTTTACTAAGTGTTGAGAAGCTTACCTTCCTTTTTGTGTGCGAAGGTTCATATATCTAGCATTTAGGAATTTTCTCTCCTCCATAAATGATGGAAGGCTTTTTGGTTTACCATGATGCCACTAGGTGGTGGCAGGGACATCCTCATCCTACGAACGGCTGTCAGAGATCGTGGGAAGTGACTTGCTGTCACTTCTGTCTTTTCACTCTGCAGGCATCGGAATATTGATTGTGACAGGATGTCAGAATGACGTAGTGAGGCATGCTTGGTTTGGCCAGTGATCCGGATGAACATATCCGGTGGGAATATGAAAGGTCGCCGGATGAGTAATGGCGGTGGTCCGGATAGGATGTTTTGAGAGTTCCGCGTGCTCTTNATATAAGAAAAAATTATAAAAGTTTTCTTTTATTTGATTGTCCATTGAAAAGTTGAAGGAAAGAAAATTAAATTGCTAAAAAATGTAATTTCCACTAACTTTCCTCATTTTTTGTTAAGGAAAATGGACACCACCACCACCCCAACCCTTTTCTTTGGTTTTTTTTTTCTTCATCTTTCGCATGGTACCCAAACATGAGAAAACCATTTTCACTAGCATTTTTTCCTTTCCTTTTCTTATTACTTTCCAAGAACCAAACATAAGGTAAGTTTATGACACCCTTTCTAACACAACCATTAATAGACGGCTCAAGGTACTTCTAACAGTGAAAGAAGAATTTCACAAATACTTATAGTAAATTACAGCATAAGCCAAAAGTGAAGATAACATCTATTAATACCTGCCTTCTTCATCTTCCAAATTCTGAAGATGTTGTTTTTCATCTTCACTTAAGTCCAATGCAACTTGGACGTAGGAAAAATTAGAACAAAAAAATAATCAAGCATTCTTTTCTCAGAATCATCATGCACAATTTTCCAGCATAGCATAAAAGGAAATCATGAAGAAAAATAAAAAATTAAAAAATAATACGCATGCTCTCTACAATAATCACAATAAAGGCAAACTACTCCAACAAATTATTAGAAAAAATTGGAAAAAATAAAATTCAGATAATGGAAATCCATTTTCACCTCCATATAAAATACACCATGAAAAACATTGGAATCTAGTAAAGCTCTAGGTAAAAGAGGTATTTCAGGCCAATTTAAGAGCTCTATCAGAAATTCAAATGTCCATTCTGAAATAGAAAATTTAAAACCTAATTGAAACTTAACTATGCAATCCGAGTACCATAAAAACATTGAAAAAGTCACACAAATACTCGCATAATCTTATCAATCGAAAGGTTATAATACAAGGTGCAAAACACCAGAATCAGAAATAAGTTTCACATTCTACAAAACTTACACTAAAAAGAGAAAGTTAAAAGGTCACAGACAGTCGAAAATAACCAGAAAATAAAGGAAAATAAAAGAAAAGGGACCTGTTTGCCGATAAGTTCTCTCTTAGAGTGGGATGGGAGTTGGGAGACACTCATCTAATATATAGGGAAAGTTGTGTTTTTTTTCCCTCCCTCTGTTTTCTGGATCTAGGGGTCTCTTTGCTTTTGTGCCATTTGAATTAAATTTCACAAACCCTAAACCCACGATTTTTGAGCCAGGCTGAA
This sequence comes from Vitis riparia, assembly GCF_004353265.1. Taxonomy (NCBI): domain Eukaryota; kingdom Viridiplantae; phylum Streptophyta; class Magnoliopsida; order Vitales; family Vitaceae; genus Vitis; species Vitis riparia. The sequence goes on from NC_048443.1 coordinate 2,439,205, forward strand.
AAATACCACCTTTGCCTGCAAATCGTGATCAGATTACCAAATAGCATCTTATTGTGCCATTGGAATTAAATTTCACAAACCCTAACCGACGATTTTTGAACCAGGCTCAAAAATACCACATTTGCCTGGAAATCGTGGTCAGATTACCAAATAGCATCTTATTGTGCCATTGGAATTAAATTTCAAAAACCCTAAACCCACGATTTTTGAGCCAACCAGAAAAATACCACCTTTGCTTGCAAATCGTAATCAGATTACGAAATAGCATCTTATGTTTTAAAAAAAAAAAAAAAAAATCAAAAAGCTTGGACAGCTCGTGAACAATGCAAAACAACATTTACCCCAAATTTTTTCTCAACAGCCAAACAAATTGTTAAATGGAAACTCACCTGCGATTACTCCAAAAGGAAGACGAAGCTCCACCGCCGATTCCAGAAACCACCCATGAAAATGCAGGCAAAAGGAGAGAATAGGGCAAAATGCGAGGAAGTCAGAGCGTTTCCCTAAATTTTTGAGTCAGGTCGTGGGTTTTGTAAATGCTAACTCTAAAGCTTAATATTTTTGTGTTCAATTATTAAAAACACAGCTTCCCGTGCTGACACGGATAAGGAGATGGCTGCTGACATGGAAGACTGGAGGGATAATTTTGGAAATCAAATTATAAACAGTGGATAGTGCATGAAAAGTATATTTTTTTTGGGAACCGTAGACATTTTTTGGGTTATGGAAAGTTGGGTTATGAAAAAGCTATTTGGCCCAAATGGGCGGGCCAAAACACAGTTTTCCCTCTGGAATTCTTCCATCTTTAAGATTGGGCTATCATCATCTCTTTCTACCTCTGAAGCATTGTTTTGCTTATTGTTCTATTTTTCCCCAAGCCCCACAAATTCGACAAAGATGAGCTGATTTTATTATGGATGGCAGAAGGTCTTTTACATCCACGACAAAGCGACGGAAGGAGAATGGAAGAGATAGACGAGTCATATTTTGATGAGCCTCTCGCGAAGTCATTTTTTCAAAAATTTATCAGAGAATCATGCATTCTGATGCATGATCTAATACATGCATTAGCTCAACATGTGTCCGTTGACTTTTGTGCTCGAGTTGAAGATGATGATAAGGGACCAAAAGGATCTGAGAAGGGACACTTTTTGTACTGTGAAAGTGATTATGACCGTTCTGTTATATTTAAAAAGTTTGAGCCTATTACTAGAACTAAATTTCTATGAACATTCTTATACGTAAAGCCATCAATCCACGAGCCTTCGTATATATCGAGTAAAAGAGTTTTCCAATATATATCACAAAAAATGAAGTGTCTACGCATTTGTCATTGCATGAATATGACATAAGTACTTATGTATCTAAATTGATAAGCAATTAGAAATATTTGTATTACTTGAGTCTGTCTTTCACAATGATTAAAAAATTACCAGAATCAGTATATTATTTGTGCAATTTACAAATGATAATATTGAGAGGATGTTCACGTTTTAACGAATTCCCTTCAAAGATGAAGAAATTGATTAATATCCATTATCTTGATATTCTTAAATGTAATTCATTAATTGAAATGTCAACTCATGGTATTGATAAATTAAAAAGTTTATAGAGGTTGACTTATTTTATTATGGGTCAAAAGAGTAGATTAAGAATTGGAGAATTAAGGGGGCTTTCAGAGATCACACGTCATATTTCAAACATGAAGAATGTGGTGAGTGTTAACGATGCATTATAAGCTAATATGAAATATCAGGGTTATCTTGATGAATCAATATATGAAGGATAAGGGTTATCTTGATGAGTTAATCTTGGATTGGGATGACAGGTGTACTGATGGGGTTATGTAAATTGGTTCAACAACACATGATATACTCAACAAGTTACAGCCTCATCCAAATTTAAAACAACTCTCGATAAAAAGCTATCCCAATGTAAGATTTCCAAATTGGCTTGGAGATCCTTTAGTCTTGAATCTCATGTCCCTTGAGCTTCGGGGTTCTGGCAATTGCTCAACATTGCCACCACTTGGGCAGCTAACCCATATGAAAAATCTACGAATCTCAAGAATGAATGGAGTGGAGTGTGGGTAGTGAGTTTATGGGAATGCTTCCTTTCAATCTCTAAAGACACTATCATTTGAGGATATGTTGAATTGGGAGAAATGGTTATGTTGTGGAGAATCCCCTCATCTCCAGAAGCTTTCTATACTATAGTGTTCCAAACTCACTGAGAAATTACCAGAACAGCTTCTTTCATCGGAGGAACTTCAAATTCATAAATGCCTGCAGCTGCTTACGGCTTCACTCGCAGTGCCTATTAATTGTGAGTTGAGGATGGTGGATTTTGGTAAATTGCAGTTGCAAATGTCAGCTTGTGACTTCACAACTCTTCAAACTTCAGAAATTAAAATTTTAGATGTGTCCCAGTGGAAGCAACTTCCAATGGACCACACAAACACTCAATTAGAGAATGTGATTCTGTGGAGTCTGTACGAGGAGGAAATCTTGCAAACCAATATACATGATCTAAAAACTATGGCTATTATATTTCTAGATCCCTACACAAAGTTAGTTTACCCACTACATTGAAATTACTATCAATCTCTAGGTGTTCCAAACTAGAGTTTCTCCAACTTGAGTTAGATAATTCTTTTGCGTATGAACTTTTCTTTTAGGTTATGTTTGATTCTCGGAAAATTTGAGAGAAAATGTAAGGGAAAGAAAATACCAATGAAAGGTAAAAGGAAAGAAAAAATGAAGTAAAATAAAAAATAGATTAAAATTTGGTAAATTATTTTTATTTGTTATTTCAAACTCATTTTACTTATTTTAACTCATCGATATAAAGATTAAATAATTTAAAAATATTTAAGTTTTTAATTAGTTTTAATGATAGTTGATTTTCTTTTATATTTTTCATAGGACAATCAAACATGAAAAAATAATTTTTTTTTTTACATTTTTTTCTTTCTTTGGTATTTTCTAGGAACCAAATATAACTTTAAGTTCCAATTCAAGTTAGTTTGATTTAATAGTTTCTTTTTCTTGAACCTTCAAGTTGGAAATAAATATTGAAAACATTTTCATGCTCTATTTTGATTTGGCAGTTTGAAAAAAATTAAATGAACCATTTATAACTATTGAAAAATTAAGAAAAAAAAAAGTAAAAACATGGATATTTTATTTGTTTATTTATTTATTTATTTAGTTTTTTTTTTTTTTTCTTCATGTTCTCTATTTATTTCCTATATACAGGGCATGGAACAACTCTGGGGCATATTTTAGTTAGCTGCTTTATTAATAAGTAATTCAAGTTGCTTTGGTTTTTTCTTGCTCCAATATACCAAATTGCAAAATCTAGCAAAAGTCTAAAAATGTCAGCTGCCCCTTACATTGTTAGAGCTTTAGGGCAAAATGGTGACAGACTAGGGCAAAATAACACTAGGTTTTAGGATGGTGCCATTTTTTCAAGGGGTCTTCCAAAAGTTAAAATGGTGGCACCATGGAGGAAAATGGCGCCAGGTGGCACCATTTTTTCTAGAATGCTCCTCAACTCCTTCAACATTTCTCCAATTTTTCACCAATCTTTCCTAATTTTTTTTGCATATGTCTAAATCATTTGAAAATAAATGAGATTGATTGTCAAAGAGTCTAGAATTTTAAAATAATAATAATAATTGAGTTGATCATTTAGAAATCTTTAACCCCCTCAATCAACCTAAAAATGTTTATTGATCAAAATAGGACAGAGTTGTTGATCTTCATGTGACTTTGATCCTTCGACTCTACTCATACCCACTTTTGTGTTATGGACAACCCAAGTGGTTCTCAAGATTATATTATTATTGAAAATATTTATTAACATCAATAACTAATAGAAAATGTGGTAAATTAGAGCAAACACACAAGGTAGCATAAATTGACTAATTGGGGAACACTTAATGTTAAAATCAAGTTTAAGATGTGATATTTGCCCTTGTTACCATTCAATATATGACATTAATCAATATTTGATAAATTTATTTTTTGAAAATTTCTTATAAATTTACTAATCATGTACCTATCGAATTCTCAATTGAGATGTTGGTTCAAATAATAATTTTTTATTCATTTACTTCCCAAATGTATAATTGTTCTACATATTTTTTTTTATCCTCTTCATTCTTAGGGTTGCTTAGAGTGTCAATTCTCACATCTTTTTACCTTTTAGAAAAATTTTCATCACATAACTCTAATACGAAAATTTTTCTATCCAATCTCACACTAATAAATTGAAGGGAATCATTTCTTTTACTAGTCATAATGAATAATTAACAAGCAACTACCAAACAAAAGAAAACATATAAGAATCAAATAAAACAAATATGAAATCCAATTCTAGGATCTGAAAACAAAAATAATGTGATCGGTGAAATTTTATAATTAGACATGGCATAATTTTATTTTATTTTATTTTATTTATTTATTTATTTATTTTTATTTTTTTGGTGCTTTGATACCATGTGATTGAAACACAAAAGGGAGACAAGCAAGTCTAGGGTTTCTTATTATAATCACTTAAAAAAGATACATATAACACAAATAGAGTTTAAATAAGTTTACAATTGAAGGAAATAAAAAGGAAAAAGATTAACTCCTTCCTGGAAAGATAATAATTCAAAAATAGTAAATAAACAACTCTAATAATGCAATATCGAGCAAGAACCAAATAATTATTTACCAAATATAATAATTTTTAAAAATATAAAATAATTATGTGTCTCATAAAAACTATTTTTAACATTAGTTTCATAATATGTTAAATAATGGTTTTTTTTTTCCCAAAAAAGACCGTTTTAACCGAGGTTGATTTGATTTGCAACTCTCAAAATTGAGTGTAAATATATTAAGGTTACGTTGAAAATATCAAGAATAATATTAAGAAAAATTACTTTTTTCACATTTGATTGTATCAAATAAAATAATAAAAAATAAATACAATTAAAATTAATTAAAAATTTATATATTTTTAAATTATTAAATTTTTATATCAAAAAGTTAATATAAATTAAATGGGTTTGAAATAGCACATAAAACTAATTCATTAACTTTGAATTTTTTTATATTTTATTTTTTTACCTTTTCTTTTCTCCTATTTCCATCCTTACACTTTCCCTCAAATTTTTTAAGTGTGAAACATAACTTAAGTCATCATTAGTTTAAAATTTGGTCGATTAACATCCCTACTCATATATTTTACGTATGAACTTTATCTCGTATGATAATACTTTCTCTTCAATTTCTTTGTATCATTAATTGTCGAAGACTTGGAGTCAATGTTACTTGTTGCGCAAGGCAGAATTATTATCATCCCGTCTTGTAGGTCTCTCCTCAGAGAGAGTATCACTTCTTTCTTCTCGTATTCTCTTACTGCAATACAGGTCGTTGGCTCTTTGAAAGATGGCCGAACAAATTGTATACGGTGTTGATAACCTTTTGATGAAGGTGGGTTGTGTGGCTGTTGAAGAAATCGGATTGATGTATGGTGTCCCAAAGGAGCTGACCAAGCTTCAGGAGACGCTGTCCACCATCAAAGATGTGATCCTTGATGCTGAGGAGCAGCAGCAGATAAGTGAGCTGGGGAGGAGCCGTGCAATAGAAAGTTGGGTGAGGAGGCTTAAAGATGTTGTTTATGATGCTGATGACCTGTTCGATGATCTTGCAGCTGAAGATTTGCGGCGAAAGACCGATGTGCGGGGAAGATTTGGGAGACGGGTAAGTGACTTCTTTTCGTCTTCAAATCAAGTTGCTTTTCGTGTTAAGATGGGTCATAGAGTAAAGGAGGTTAGAGAAAGAATGGATGTGATTGCAAATGATATATCCAAGTTCAATTTTAATCCAAGAGTCATAACTGAGGTACGGGCGGAGCATAGGGGGAGAGAGGCGCACTCTGTTGTGGAGAAATCTCATGAAATTGTGGGTAGAGATGAAAACAAAAGGGAAATAATAGACTTGTTGATGCAATCAAGTACTCAAGAAAATATGTCGATTGTTGTGATTGTAGGCATGGGAGGCTTAGGCAAGACCACCCTTGCTCAGTTGGTCTGCAACGACCAGAGGGTGGTGAAATATTTTGATCTTAAGATGTGGGTGTGTGTTTCCAATGATTTCGATGTAAAAATACTGGTTAGCAATATCATAAAGTCTGCAACTAATAAGGATGTGGAAAACTTGGAGTTGGATCAGTTGCAAAAACTCCTTCAGCAGAACTTAGATGGGAAGAGGTATTTGCTTGTTTTAGATGATGTCTGGAACGAGGACCTAAAGAAATGGGGTCAATTGATTACTTTGCTGCCTGCTGGAGCTAATGGGAGTAAAATCTTTGCGACCACTCGAAGCATTGGAGTTGCATCAGTTATGGGAATTAATTCCCCATATGTTTTGGAAGCTATAAAAGAAGACGAATCTTGGGATTTGTTCGAAAGTCTTGCATTTAGAAAAGGAGAAGAGAAAGTGCATTCAAACCTTGTAGCCATAGGAAAAGACATTTTAAAGATGTGCAAAGGAGTTCCTCTTGTCATTGAGACTTTGGGCAGAATGTTGTACTTCAAAACTCGAGAAAGTCAATGGTTGAGCATTAAAAACAATAAAAATCTTATGTTGCTTGGAAATGAAAATGATATTTTGTCGGTGTTGAAGTTAAGCTATGACAATCTACCGATCCATTTGAAACAATGTTTTGCCTATTGTGCATTGTTTCCCAAAGATTATAGGATCGAGAAAAAGTTGTTAGTACAATTATGGATGGCACAAGGTTATCTTCAAGCTTCTGATGAGAACAATGATTTAGAGGATGTTGGTGATCAATATTTTGAGGATTTATTCTCAAGGTCATTGTTTCAAGAGGCTGAAAAAGATGCCTACAATAATGTATTAAGTTGTAAAATGCATGACTTAATTCATGATCTTGCACAATCTATCGTCAAGTCTGAGGTTATTATTTTAACAAATTATGTAGAGAATATTCCAAAAAGGATTCATCATGTGTCATTGTTTAAACGGTCCGTTCCTATGCCTAAAGATTTAATGGTCAAACCCATTAGGACCCTTTTTGTGCTCTCCAACCCTGGTTCTAATCGAATTGCAAGAGTTATATCAAGCTTCAAGTGTTTACGGGTAATGAAGTTGATAGGGTTATTATCACTTGATGCTCTAACATCTTTAGCCAAACTAAGCCATCTAAGATACCTCGATCTTTCTTTTGGTTGTTTTGAAATACTCCCAAGTGCTATTACAAGATTGAAGCATTTACAGACATTGAAACTTTTTCATTGTCAGCATCTTAAAGAACTGCCAGGAAATATGAAAAAATTGATCAACCTAAGGCATCTTGAGATTGATAAAAATAATAGATTGACTTATATGCCATGTGGGTTGGGAGAATTGACTATGCTTCAAACCTTGCCATTATTCTTTGTAGGGAATGATTGTGAGGAATCTAGGCAAAAGAGAATTGGTAGGTTGAGTGAATTGAAATGCCTTGATAGCCTCCGAGGAGAACTGAGAATTTAAGGGCTTTCAGATGTGAGGGGTGGTGCATTAGAAGCTAAGGAAGCCAATTTAGAAGGAAAACAGTACCTTCAATGCTTGAGATTATATTGGCTGGAACAAAAAGATTCTTTGTGGGGCACAAGAACAGAAACTGCCGAGGAGAGTGAGGAGGGCTCAGAGGCTGTGTCAGTGATGGAAAGTTTGCAACCACATCTTAATCTAAAGGAGCTCTTCATAGCAAATTACGAAGGTTTGAGATTCCCAAATTGGATGATGGATGATGGGTTAGGTTCGCTGCTCCCAAACCTAGTCAAAATTGAAATATCGTCTTGTAACAGAAGCCAAGTCCTGCCACCTTTTGGTCAACTCCCTTCTCTTAAATATCTAGACATTATGCAGATAGATGATGTGGGCTACATGAGAGATTATCCTTCATCAGCAACACCATTCTTCCCATCTCTGAAGACACTCCAACTTTATTGGTTGCCTAGTTTAGAGCGATGGGGAAGAAGGGACATATCAGTAGAGCAAGCTCCTTCTTTTCCTTGTCTTTCCATATTAAAGATCAGTCATTGCTCTAGCTTGAGATCCTTGTCACTGCCTTCATCTCCTTCTTGTCTTTCTCAATTAGAAATCAGAGATTGCCCTGGTGTGACATTCTTGCAGGTGCCTTCATTTCCTTGCCTTAAGGAACTATGGCTGGATAACACCAGTACAGAGCTATGCTTACAGTTGATCTCTGTCTCTTCTTCATTGAAGTCTCTGTATATCTCAGAAATAGATGATCTGATATCCCTGCCAGAGGGGCTGCGACACCTCACTTCTCTCAAGTCTTTGATAATTGATAATTGTGATAGTTTGCCCCAAGGAATTCAGTATCTCACTGTTCTTGAGACCTTGGATATTATAAACTGCAGAGAGGTTAATTTATCAGATGATGATGGCTTGCAATTCCAAGGACTTAGAAGCTTGCGTCATTTATATCTTGGATGGATACGAAAGTGGGTCTCTCTTCCAAAGGGGCTTCAACATGTTTCCACCCTAGAAACTCTTGAACTTAATCATTATATGATTTGGCAACTTTACCCAACTGGATAGCTAGCCTCACATCACTTACAATGCTTAGCCTAGAAGAATGCCCCAAATTAACATCACTGCCAGAAGAGATGCGATCCCTCAACAATCTACACACACTCAAAATCTCCTACTGCCGAAACTTGGTTAAAAGATGCAAAAAGGAAGCCGGTGAAGATTGGCCTAGGATTTCTCATATTCCTGAAATTATCATCAGGGAGTGATCAAGAGGATGATTGGCATTGAGGAGCAGACATGCCTGCTCTCTTTAATTCAATAGTGTTATCCACACTATGTTCCAGGTCTGCAATCCAATCTCTTGTCCTGCATTTGACTGCTTCATTTCTTATTACTTTATCATCATTTTGTTAAGAGGTTATACTCTGTTTGCCTCCTCTATGCTGTGTGTAAATATACAACCTATGTCATATTTTTTATATTTTAGGTTCACAATCTAATCTGTTAAAGAGTGTTAAAATCATGCTTACAATTCTGTGTTAATTCTCATGTCTTGTGCTTTTTATTATTTTTGAAGATATCACTCTAACCAAAACACAACATAGAGAAAGCATTTCCTCAATATTATCCCAGTCCTCTCCATTTATCCACAAAATCACTTACTATAGTAATCTTTTCATATTTTTATCTCATGCCCTCTGTCCTATAAAATGCTTAGATTAGTAAAGGTTGAAATTCATTTGTTCAAAGATATTGATTGTAGTGATTGTTTGCCAAAATGTCTTGTTACTTGGGGTTTGTGTTCTACATGTTTGGAAATTTTCTTACGTTAACTTTTTTATTCAAGAAGTAATTGTTGTCAAGTGAAAGGAAAAAATGGGTTGATGGTGGGGCTAAACACCTCACTTCCCTCAAGTATCTGAAAGATTAGAGGTGCTGATACCTAATCTAGAGTCTCATAATCTAGAATTCTCTAGACTTATTAGAAGGATGTCAAAATGGAAAAAGTAAAGATAGGCTCAATATTTCTCATGTTCTTGAAATTGATATTGACTAACAACAGATGAACAATCCAGAAAAGATTCATGTGCTCTTTAATTCTACCCGCATTCCTTTTTTTATGGGTTCACTTTTTATTACTTTACAATCTAGCTTCCAAGAACATTACTCTGTTTACCATTCTATCAATCACCTGATTATTATATGTATTAGTAAAGAGTTACAGAGCAAATAGCTCTTCCAAAACACCATTTGCTCTATACATGTAAAGTCATAAAACACTTTATATATGCAAGGCCTTCTCATGGTTATGAGTCGTGTTTGTAATTTTTTGACTGGTTTCTATTGGACAAATTTTTATTGCAGATTTATTCTATATCAGGCCAATACCAAAGGAGTAATGTTGAGGATTGGCTGAATGCTTTCTAATATTTCAGAAATAAATGTCGACAAGTTATGAGTAACTGCTGCACATGGAAAGAGGTAGCCAACCAATGCTATCTTTAGGCTTTACATGTTGTCTATAACATGTCAGCATTATTCAGGTTTAGGATTCGTTCCTCTCTTTTTGCTTGTGATCATTTATTTGCTCTTATTTAATTTGATAAAAATTGTTACACTTTATTTTAGAGGGGAGAAAACAAGGAGAATTAGTTGGACCCTTCTTCCCATTCCTTCCATGATGGAGAAAAACATATGGGAGCAGCAAGGAGCATTGCCAGCAGAGAAACAGCAACGACCCTCATTTCTGCCATGATTTCCTTCTCTCTATTCTCCCTAAGCTGATATCCAAGCTACTACATCTATATCTTAAGGATCCTGAGTACTACCTTCTTCGTTTCCTTTCTCCTTCCTGCTTCCCATTATAGTCTGTGTATTGATGGCTTCAAAGGACCTAACATCTCTTCCAGAAAAGAGTTTGTGGTACATCACTTCTCTCTTAAATTTTGTCAAGTACAATATGTTATTGTCTAAGTTTGGATATCCGAAGTGTAGATACTGATGATGGTGGAATTTTGTGTCCTAGGGAATTTCGGCAAGTAAGAGATTTTTTGGATGAAGATAGCATCAAATTCTGAGGACTTGAAAGGCTGTACCAAATAAATACTCATCTAATCCCAAGATTTCAGCAGCTTTATTCCATTGGACAATCTAATACTTGGGACTTTGCTTATTCTTCAAATTTGGCAGACTAGATTGGTACTTCACATCACCAAGCTCATTATTTTTCGTTGCCTAACTTAAAATCACTGCCAGATGTCAAAAGGAAGCACATGCAGATTGGCCTAATGACTTCTCATGTCCAAAGAATTCATAACTACTAGTCACAAATGGGCCCCTTCTCTCGTTTTAATTCAAGTGTACAATCCACAAGTTATTTCAGGTTTGTAAAGCCATTTGATTTCTTATTTATTTTGATGGCTGATGTATACGGAACAACTCAGTTCAATTTCATTATACTTTCAGTTTGGTCATTCCTCTGCCTCTTTAATGTTTGTTCACCATCTATGTCTTTTTTATTCAGTTTTGTCACTTCAACCCCTGTTCCCACTTCTAAACTCTTCATAGCTTATTACTTGCCAACCAATTTGTTAAAAACTGTTAATCCAGATTTCTGTTCTTGTATTTTTGTTCTTCTAGGCAATAGAACAGCAATGAGTAAGCAGCTCATACAACCAAAAATCTAGTATACTGTTTAGTGTGAATGTTCTTTTCTATGACTTGCACAAGAGAGTAATAATTTGTTGTTCCTTTGTTCTTCTTTTGGCAGGAGGAATCATGTCGTCCACTATTGGAGGAACAATTTTCTAGAATGAAATATTGCTGTAGTGCAAATTCCATTTTGGGTCTCTATATCTAACTCAAGGAGGTTGGACTTGGATCAGAAGAATTATTCTTTGGCTACTGAAGACTGCAGGTATCCTATTCCCGTTTCAACATGATTTTGAAGGTTGCCGGAATCTCCTCTTGTCATCTTTAAAGTCAAGTCACATAATCAGTGCAGTTTCATAAACAGCTCACCTGCCTAAGGAGAATCCACAGTTTTAGACCCAATAGGAGAATCAGCTGAAAGAAGATTAGAGGCATTGGCATCAAAGAAGCAAGGGTGGGTTAATTTCTCTGGAATTTCTTTGTTATTGAGTTGTAAGATCATCTGATCTCCAAAATGAGAAAACAACAACTAATTATTTTCATGGTATATGCACGTCTTTGTCTTGATTGATTTGTCACTTTTATTTCCCAAGTTTTTACAATGAAGTTGCTGGCTCTAGAACGGTCAAATATTCATCACTTATATTTCTTTTGATTTGCAGGCTTCTATGAAATACGACAGACTCATCAATGGTTTGTTCATATCTTGAGAATTATTGTAGATTTTACTTTTTATGTAGTGGACTTTAGAAACTAAATTTTTATGTTATTACTTGTAGGAAAAATAATGGAGTTGTATGTTTGGCCTCAAATCAGGAAGCAGATCGTTTTGACAAGGTATAGATGGTAAGCCTTCATTTTCAACTGACTATTATAATGTTCTTCATGATAACTGATTTTTCTTCTTAGTTTATAATTATGCTGTTCTTCTAATAACAGAATTTAAAAATGATTCAAGTGCATGCTTCATTTGGCAGGCCATTATAACATATGATGATCAAGAGATTATTCAAGTCCTAAAATAGTGGGAGAAGCCAATCGGAGATGATTGATAGACTTTCAAGACACTAGAAAGTTATGTTGTAGGTATTTTTATAGTACCATGTTACATGTTATTGTAGGAATTATCATTCTGAAACCAACTCAAATCTTTGTCTCTAGTTGAATTATAGATGTGGATCAAGTTTAATCAAACCTGCCAAACATTTATTCACCTTATCCTAACAATTCATCATGGTACTGTAAGGATTTGATATTTGGGGCACTGCTCATTCCTCAAATTTGGCAGAGTAGAATAGCAGTTCACATTTCGATGCTCAGATTGAAATCACTGCTAGAGGAATGTGAAAAGGAAGCAGGTGCATAATGGCCTAATAGCTTATCATGTCCCAGGAATTCATATCTATGGATCTCAAATGGCTAAAGCACAGGGAACCTGTAGCTTCTCTTTTCTCAACTCGAGTCTACTATCCGCAATTTATTTCAGGTCTGCAATGCCAACTCTTTTCCTGCTTTTGATGGCTACCTCATTTCTTATTTTACAATCAATCTATTTCATTTCTAATTTACAAGTTACGGATGGCTGGTGCATATGGAATGAGTCAGTTCACTTGCATCTATGTGTCTCTATTATTTAGGTCTGTCAATCTAACCCCTCCTCCAATCTCTAAACTCTTTATATCTTAGTTCTTCACAATCAATTTCTTAAAAAGGTTTAAGCCAGGGTTTCAGTTTTTGTATTTTGGTTCTTCAAGGCAATACAATAGCAACATGTTGAGTGAGAAGTTCATACTACCAAATTGAAGTGCATGATTTAGTTTACTGTCAAGTGCCCTATTCCTAAGCCCTTGCATATGATTTTTAACTCAAGACAAGTGGTATAATATTCAGTGTGGATGTATACTCTATGACAAAAGAGAGTATTAATTTCTTGTTCCTTTGTTCTTCTTTTGTCAGGAGGAATTATATCATCTACTGTTGGAGAAACGAAGTTTCCAGAATGCAATATTCCTTGTGTAAAATTGTCTCTGGAGTTTCTTTGTCATTGCATTGTAAGATCATCTCATCTCCAAAGTAAGAAACTGATGATTAGTCTCAACTATAATTGAAGCATTCCATGGCATATGTGATGTTGTCTTGATTGATTTGGCAATTTTATTTCCCAAGTTTTTGCTATGAAGTTGTTGTTTCTGGTATAGCTGAACATTCAAGATTTGTATATCTTCTGATTTGCACACTACAAAAAATATGTGATTCAATATTCCTAAGCCTAGAGTAAGACGGGGAATAATAAGGATGTTGTTTCAACCAATAGCTAATTTAAGCCTCCATTTGAATGAGTGACCTGCAACAGTCATCATATCTTAAATCTTGATCATTGCATCTGATTCTTCTATCTCTTGGATGTGGGGCATGGGATTATATGTTTCAACTTGATCTCTCTTTAGTGAAGGGGACTAATAGTTCTAAGTAATTGCAGCTTAATCCATTGTTGGAAGACACTGAAAGCAGATCATCAAGGAAAGAATCTGTTCAGATTCTTTCAGAATGCCACAAACTGTACTGTGAATAGGTGAGCTGGTGATTCATAATTTTATCCTTCATTATAGTTGGTCAGTTTTCTGTAAACAAATGCTTTCTCAAAATGCCAGAGGTTACCCCAGAGCCAAGCTTTCTTAAACACACAGGGCGAATAGAGTCCTACATTGCCATTGACCAAGAAGTGTTGAATGGTAAGCAAAGAAAATACAAAAATGAGAAGTCTGCAGTCACATATTTCCTTAATTAATATTGATATAAAGTATAATTTTTTTAAAATTATATTGTTTGCAGCATACTAAAGACTATGCAGATTGAAAAGGATTTTTCTATCCTTGGAGGCCTCTCATGGTCATGTCTTGGCATTTTTAGACAATCTCTGCCCTACTACTTCATCCAATGGCACCAAAGTTGTGGGAGATAAAGATGCTGCAACAGTCTTCAATTTCAAACAGAACTCCATGGAGCTGATAGGTATATCACTTGCTTGTTGATCATGACTTGGTTTGTCAAAGTTTTAAGAATATATATACTTTTAAGCACTAACCTTACGACTGAATGATGCTTTATGAAATCAGAGTTGAATGAATGTGCATTACCAATGAAAAGACTGCATGCACATGTCCACAGTTTTTACATGTCCGGCTTGCCTCAATTATTCTTAGGCTGCATGCTTAGAGTTTGAAGAGACAACATGCATGTGTCCATATCACAACCCGTAGTAGCAGCTTTGTAGGGAGATCTATAGTGGCGGCCAAAAATAGCCTGTGTTTACACAATTATGGGTGCAGCCATGACTTACTATAGTTGTACAACACTCAATAGTTGTGGAAAAAAGGTGGCTGCAGCTATAGCAAAAACTTATGGCCACACGATTATGCCTGACCACAATCATAAGATTTAATTGTCCCCCCTAGGGTTACACCTTGTCGCGGTCTTCAGTGTTTGCACCTGTATCTTATAGGCACGCATTGACTTACTTTTAACTGCAGGTCTTGGCTGCAGCCAAAGATCCAACTTCTTGTTGTGGCAACCTCCTATGACATCGGTGAGACTCATCAACGGTTTGTTCATATCTTGAGAATTGTTATAAATTTTACTTTTTATGCAGTGGAAAATAAATTTTGATACGATTTTTTCCAGGAAAAATAATTGAGCTTCTATGTTTGGCCTCAAAGAATGAAGCATCCATCTTTTTGACAAGGTCTAGCCTGCAGATGGTAAGCCTTCATTTTGAACATCACATTGTTCTTTATGCTTATTTGTGTTTCTTCTTGGTCTATTCTTTTAATATCAGAATTTAAAAATGACAAGAGTACTTACTTTATTTGGAAGGCTGTTGTGACATATAGTCAAGACATTATTCATGGTCTAAAACAATGGGAGAAGCCAATCCGAGACGATTGATCTATACTTTCAAGATGCTGCAAAGGAATAAATGTTGTGAGTATTTTTATGGTACCGTTTTGCATGTCAGTGTAGAAACCATAATTCTTAAGCTAACTTAAATTTTTGCCTCTAAACAAATTATAGGTGCGGATCAAGTTTAGTCAAACTCTTGGGGATGATTCTTACTAGAAGATAACCTCATATTCCATAACCTCGTCAAGCATCACTGATTAAGAGAGGAAGAATCTATCCAAAATTCTCCTTGATCTCCATTTCTGACTCTATTTGAAGCTTAAGCTAAGTCTCGAGGAACCACTGGGATTGCTTATTTATGACAAATTGTTGCTCAAACGTTTGTTGCCCATTTTTGTAATTAAGATTTAGCTACCTACACTCCCAACACCAAAATTCATTTAGCTGCGTTTACCATTTAGATCAAATCTCCTCATTGATGGAAATAATCATGTCAAGGTCTTCTGATACATGATATATAGGTAATATATTGTTGATATTTTGCGATATTTTCGTCCCTAAAGATTAATAGCTAAGGGATGGAAGGACTTTTGGTGAAGTCACATACATATTTAAGAGGAGAAAGTGGAGATTTTTTTTTTTGGGAACTAATATGCCATAGAAGCTATAGTTCAGAGGTTGATTATGGCTAAGCCTAAAAATAATTACCCAAACTCAACCAAAGATCCTATTTGCTAAAGTTACACCATTAAACAAATTAAGGCTACTAATATCATTTTTATCAACAATTAAAAAAAAAGAAGGAAAAACTAAGAAATTAGGGTGACGCATATCCTATAAAAATATGATGGAATGGAATGGTGCATATAGTGAATATCAAACAATTAATGATAACCATTTGATCATATTTTTGTTTTTTTAATTAATTAAATTAAAGCAATAATCACCAATGAGCATGCAATGTTAGGATTTCTTTAATTTATGCAAAACAATTATGCATAACCTAATTTTCAAGTTTTAAAACTTTGTGATTTTGATAGATAAAGTAAATAATCAAGAAAACATACATTGATTCACGAGATTGATAAAAAAATTCTTTATAGAGAAGAACAAATTAGAAAAAACTCGGTTTATCTCTTACCCTTATAGTTTTACTTAGATTTCTTGATGAAGAGATATAGTTATTGAGAACAAATAAGTAGGATCTACCTTCGTATTTCATTAATATAAATGGTTATTTAGAAAATATATCCTCAAGATCAATAGAATTTTAGTACTTAATATTATTAATTATAATTATATTTTAAATTAAATAATAGATAATTAATAATAAAATAAGTCATATGGGCCACATTTAAACATGAAAAATTAGTGGTTACAATACTTATTATTTATTAGAAGAAAAATTTTACACAATTCCAAGCTTTTAGCATTAAATTTAAAAAAAAATACAAAAATATGACAAGATGACCTAAGATCAGTTGTGGTGGGGCCCAACTCCCATGTTTGCTTTTTCTTGAAAAATATTAATGTTGATATACAAGATCTAGGACATGCAATAATGTATGAATAAAAAATAATTTATTTTTCTTTCTTTATCTAGACAATAGATTTAATTTTGACAAGAGACAAAGAAAAGGATCTTCAATCACTCCAATGCATGAGCACACCCACATGGCCTATGTAACATAGGACCCATGATTGCACATGCAATATAGATATAGCATTCCATTTTTAATGAGACTACCCACTTCTCCATTTGCTAATTACAACTTTTAAGTTTTAAGCTACCTTATTGAGAGAAAAAATAAAGCGAGAACCACTAAAGATAGGTTGAAGCATGAGAAATTATATCTTTTGTAACATATCTTATATAAAAGATATTTGACATTGAATTAGATCTTATTTAGGTGGCTTTTAAACAACTCAAGAATCAAAATGAATGTAATTAATTAGAAATTTGATTATAATCATGATTCAAACCAATATAATTCAACAATATTTGAATTTGATTTGGCTTAATTCATTCCATTCGGGTTGAAATTGAACCAATATTTTTTTTTTCTTATATTTTTCATCACATTATGCTCAAAAATAAAAATAAAAATTCGAAAATAATGTGCAAGTGTAGGTGGGTTAATGGTTTATAGATTAGTGAGAAAGGATCAATGGCTATTGATTAATGGTATAATACCCAAGAATTAATATATATGTATATATATAGTTAATTCAAATTAGTAGTTTTAAAATATTTATAATCCGTAATGTAATTGAAATTTTTTTTTTCCTTTTTAAATTTATTAATAAAATTTAAAATTTTGTAAAAAGAGACTTTAGGGGTATTTGGTAAAACTTAATATTTATTATTTAATAGTTTAAGTTGATTTTAAGTTAAGTTATACTTAAAATTGTTGACTTAAAATTTATTACTTAATTATTATTTTTACTTTAAATATTAAGATTGTTTGATAAAATTAATTTAAAACTTATTTTAAATTATCAAATTAACATATTTATTCTTATAAATTATAATTAGAGTAAAGAATGTCAAGTAACAATGGAAATTACGAAATGATAAAAGAAATAGTAAAGATAATTAAGATAAATGAGAGTAAAAAGGTAAAGTAAAAAAATAGACTTAAGAATAAGTTAATTATTTTTATTTATTACTTAAAATTATTTTTTATTTTAAGTGATATTATTAAGTTATTTTATCAAATATATTTAATTGACTTAATAACTTAAATTAAGTTATTAATTCATTTTAAACTTAAAACAAAATCATGACCAACACCCTGGGATTAAAACAATAAATTGACTAAAATAATAAATTCACAACTAACAAGGACAAGACCCATGTGAGCTAGAAAGAAACAAGGACTAGATGACACATTTATTAGAATCAATGGATTGAGAGGAGCCCACACCCACATGGGTGCTTGTCGGTTTAGCCCACAATTGTTTCCACAAATTAACCGAATCTGACATATCTTGGGTAAGCTAATTTGTTCATATTTTCAATACTTTGAAACCCTAGAAGAAAAAGACATTAACAAACCTCAAATGTTCTTGGTAGATGTGAAAACCTCATCCTTTTCTTAGCATATGGCCATGTGGTAAATATTTTTCCCTGTTATTTTTTTTATATTTTTATTGACTTTAAATAGGTATTAGAAAGGAATCATTTTTGAGTTTTTATATCGGTCATCAAACTTGAATATACAATCTTGGTCCTTGACCATATAAGAAAGTAATATTTAAGCTTCTAATCCTAATCATATATTATTTTTTAATCATTCGTTACATTCTTATTTTATATGGTTTAAATAAAGATTAATAGTTGACATTTTGTTATCAAAGACTAACCCAGGTCGGTGAAAATATGACAAATAACCTTATTATTATTTACCATATCCTATCGAAAGATTAAGCTTCAAGGAAAAAAGAGCTAGGAAGAAGTGCATTTTCACTATTCCTAACTCACTGAACCAACGTGATTGAATCCGATAAGAAACATGTGTTTTAAATTATTTTAAAAAAAATCTCAAATTTTGTAATCAATAAATGCATTAGTTATAGTTTTTATTTCAGATTAAAAATATTGATTCATTCTTTCAATTCAAAGAATTAAATAAGAAGGTGTTTGGAATGTGTAACATTACTCATAAGAAAATGGAAGATGACCAACCAAGCATTAATGATTCTTCTATGCATACTCTCAAAAGTCATACAAACATAAATTTGAGTAATTTTGGTGGTTAGGTATTATAACATTTCTATCTTTATTAGGTTAGCTTTGACATAGTGTCTACGTTGAGATATTTGATCTCCATGGTAAAAATAAAAATATTTTTAAAATGAGATAATAAATTTTCTTTTTACCTCAATTTTTAAAAAATAATATTTAAAAGTCTTAAAAAACTATTATATTTTATATAGAAATTACATAATAATAAAATATATGCTACGAATTTACTAGGAGTATAATTTTTTAGAATTAATGGATTAAAACCGATAAAATAATCATCATATTTGTGAATTTATACTTTTTGTATTTTAATTTGAAGAAAAATTTATTTTTGATATAAATGTATTTAACTATTTTAAGTATTTATATATAGGTTTATAAAAAAATAATATTTTTATAAGAAAATAATGAAAATATTTTAGTCAAAATATGGTCAAATAAGAGTTTTAAAATTGGATTTTCAATAACTATTTTAAATGAATTATTTATTTATTTATTTATTTTTACTGTTGTAAGGATCTAAGCAAAATTACTTGACATGACAAGCATACCCCTGCCATGAATTATGGAGAAAAGGCGTGGAGAAACGAGACAAAGAGACAAAATTTCACTGAGCATCAGTAGCTCCCTAACGTGATTTCTGCTAACATCTCCTTCTTCCCATCTTCCCGTTGCCCTATAAATCTCGAGCATTCGGCCTACAGATCTGGCATCCACCCGTTTTTGTTTGTGAAAAGTGAGAAAATGGCGGTTTTGATCTCACTCTTGCTTGCTCTCTCCTCTGTGTTCTTCACTGGACCTGCTTTTGCAGGCACATATTTGGAAGGTAATGCTCACATTTCTATCCTCATTTGGATTCTATAAATGGACTGTGTACTGTAATACCATTTTGATCTGTTCTTATCTGATGGGTACTTGAATATTTCTTCTGTTCTGCATTTTCTTCTGGCGCAGAAGCAGATCTGCTTTGTTACTTTTTTCCACCTTTTTTGAAAATTTTTCTGCATTTTGTGCTCTTTCTTTCTGGGGTTCAATCTGGGTTTCTCCAGAAATTTTCACTGTTTTTGGTACTCACACAATCTGTTGTACCTACTGTTTTTGTGCTTTTATGGGGTTTTCATTTTTAGGGTTTTTCTCATGCATTGTTCTTTCATATCTCTGTTCTTTGATTTCCATTTCTTTCACTGCTTTTGGTGTTCATACAATGTGTTATATCTACTGTGTTTAGTGCTTTCACACCCTTTAATGCCTCCTTGTGTTGTTTTTGCTCCATATTTTTCTTTTGGGGTTTTCCTCTTTAGGGTTTTTCCTCAGCCAAATGTTCTTTGATATCTGTGTTCTTTGATTTCCATTTAGGGTTTTTCTTTTCAGGGTTTTTCCACATTTAAGGATTTTTCTCAAATATACTAAATCTATTATGTTGAAAGTTAACATTTTTTGTTATTGGGTTACTCCTCAACCTTGCTCTGCCTCTTTCCTCAGGACTCCTCCCAAATGGCAACTTTGAAGAGTCACCCAAGCCAACTGACCTCAAGAAAACAGTGATCAAGGGAAAATACTCACTACCCAAATGGGAAATCAATGGCTCTGTTGAGTACATTGCCGGTGGGCCTCAGCCTGGCGGAATGTTCTTTGCTGTGGCACATGGCGTCCACGCCGTGAGGCTTGGCAATGAGGCTTCCATTTCACAAACCATACCAGTGAAGCCAGGCTCTCTATATGCACTAACCTTTGGGGCATCAAGAACTTGTGCCCAAGATGAGGTATTGAGAGTCTCAGTTCCCCCCCAAACAGGGGACCTCCCCCTGCAGACACTCTATGACAGCTTTGGAGGTGATGTTTATGCTTGGGGATTCAGAGCCACTTCTAATGAGGCCAAGGTGACTTTCCACAATACTGGAGTCCAAGAGGATCCTGCTTGTGGCCCGCTCTTGGATGCAGTTGCTATCAAGGAGCTCTTCCCTCCAATGCCAACCAGAGGTATATCAATTATCTTCATGTTTATGCTTGTTGGTTAAGTTTGGATTGTGCTTTTCAGGTTTTTTTGTTGCTCTATGATCTGAGTTCCTTGATATTTGCAATATCGGTTATTGATCTATTCACTTGCTGGTTTCATTTAATCCATAGTGTAGAACTAGGCCATTTGGTTTGGATCGAAAGTGTTCTGAGACTTCACTCTTTATGTTCAAAGAATCACTTGCTGCTCTCTCTAGGTTGTGTCTTAGCTTCTATCTGGGCCTCTTGGCCACACTATGATATGGGTTTTGTCACTTTCCCATGATTCTTGTGGTATGCTTGTTCATAGTTTGAGCAATTCATTCACTTCCTTGATATATCAATCTCTTTGAAATTCTGTAGAATATCTTCTCTGGGAATTTATATAGTGATCTAATCTATAAGAAGTAATATGAGTTCAAGTAATGTGTTGAACAATCTATAGCTTTGGTGGGAATTTTCGGCCTTTGTTATGGCAATAGAACTGTTGAATTATAAGGGTATATTTGGAAATTGTTCTTAAAACCAGTTCTTTGTTCTTTAGAATAGTCGTCCTAACTTTAAAAGTATGTTGGCAAATTTTGGACTAAATATATTCTGAAAATAAGTGGTTTTAAGGAATGAATTTAAAGCATTTTTAGCTTCTTTTTTTTCTTTAAAGTATTCTGAGAAATAATTGAAAAAGTAAGTCGAAAACTTTTGCATTGTATTTCAGCTCAAAGAACTTTTTAAGAAAAAATTGATAAGGAAAATTATTTTTTATATTTGGATTTCGAAACAGAATTTTATATCAGAAAACATCACAGAATTGTCTTTCAGAAATTATTCACAAAAACTGATTTTTGAAAATTGTTTTCAAAAATATTATCAAACAAACGTTAAATCTCCAAAATAGTAGATAGGTACACAACAAATAGATGTGACACCCATGAATGGTGTAGTTTGTCTTGGGATTTCATAATTTGATTAATACCCTTTTAATGATTTCTTGCAGATAACTTGGTCAAGAACAGTGGATTCGAGGAAGGTCCTCATCTGTTGATCAACTCTTCCACTGGTGTCCTCCTCCCTCCCAAACAGGAAGATCTCACATCCCCGCTGCCCGGTTGGATCATTGAGTCCCTCAAAGCTGTGAAGTTCATAGACAAAAAGCACTTCAACGTCCCCTTCGGCCTTGCTGCAGTTGAACTCCTTGCAGGAAGAGAAAGCGCCATTGCCCAGGTCCTTCGAACAGTTCCCAACAAGCTCTACAATCTCACATTCAGCATAGGAGATGGGAAGAAT
The DNA here is from genome assembly GCF_004353265.1 of Vitis riparia. Lineage (NCBI taxonomy): Eukaryota > Viridiplantae > Streptophyta > Magnoliopsida > Vitales > Vitaceae > Vitis > Vitis riparia. The sequence goes on from NC_048443.1 coordinate 2,461,348, forward strand.
GGTTGCCATGGAGACATGGTGATCGAAGCATTTGCAGCTAAAGACAGCTTCAAAGCTCCCTTCAAATCCAGAGGAAAAGGAGAGTTCAAGACTGTAAGTTTCAAGTTCAAAGCCATTGCAGCCAGGACCAGACTCACATTCTTCAGCTCTTTCTACCACACCAGGATTGATGACTTTGGATCGCTCTGTGGCCCTGTCCTCGATCAAGTTAGGGTTTTCTCAATCCGTAAGCCTTAATTCTATCTTCATCAAACTACATAGGGATCCGTAAGAGAGTGAATGGATATTTGATCCCAGTTTTGTAACATGTGTTGTACTTCTATACTTGTCTGAACTATTTGCAGTTTTAATACTTACTAGTGGTATGGCTTTGCCCTTTAAATTGTGTTGGTAGAAAAATGTCTATAAAGCTCATTCATAAAATGATAGGGGTGCAATTTGAGCAGGTCCAATCCAATCCCATCTGAGCCCAACCCGATTTTGGCCGAACTTAGATAGCCTGAGGTTTTTTTTTTTGTGCAATCCAGCTCACTTTGTTACCCAACCAACCCAAATCTAACTGATACATTTTTCTCCAACCTGAGCATAGGAAAAAGGGTCAGGTTTGATCGGTTGAATAACTCAGGCTACAAATTGGTTTGGATTGCATCGAGCAGGTGCCGTCATTTATTCCTGGTTTAGGCTTGGGTTGACTATCAGACTGAGCCAACCCGAGAAGTTCATGAACCTATCGTTACATCCAGATTCAAAGCTTACCAAAAGCAAATGATTCAAAATATCATAGAATAGATAAATGAATGATTGCATTAGCCTCAGAACAGTTACAATAATTAAAATGCTTAGAGGCAATGTAATATGGTCAGAAAGTTCTAAGATATTATTACAACAATTTCTGAGTAATACAGCATTACCCCACAGTGAGTTTTGAACTTGTTGTCAAAGTGTGATATTATTGCGAGAAGTTCACAACAGCTTACTAGAAAATTGGAAATCTCGAGCGATCTTGGTAAAATGAGGTATAATGAATTGGGGTGGAGATGCATTTCTTGATTACTGGAACATAGCTGCAGGTCACTGGCTATCGTCTAAAGTACCCACAAGGCATTTCTCCAGTAAAAATTCAGCATTCACCCAAGCGTGGTATTTGTCTGAATGAAGAATCAAGGATAGCAATTCCTGTGTGCATCAAATTTTTGAAGAGGCAAAAGAAAGGACCAAAATGAAGGGACTGCCATCTAAGCCTATAACTTGAAGCATGGGTGTTATTTCCTAGCTCCAGGGATTGGCAGTTCCACTAATCAAGGTAACACTGACTTGGGCTGACCAATCTAGGGCTATGAATGGCTAATAGCTTGGTCGATCATAAACATTATGATTCACATGACTTGAAGAATTCCTTCCTAAAAATTGAACATCTAAAAAATAACATGGTCCAAGTCAGATGGGCTTAGATCATATGGTCATGCACAAAGATGTTCCCATAGAGATCCAAGTACTCAAATTCATGATGGTCTTAAAATAGGAGAGAAGCCGATAAGAAAGAAAAAATAAATCAGCCACTGGATCTAATAATTGAGTCCAAGGAAACATCGATGTTTTTTATCAACTGTAGGGGCTACATAACAAAAGTAAAGTCATGTAAAGCCCAGCAAAGGATACTAAATAAAGATGTGCAGTCTTTCCCCACCGCCTTCATTAGCATATCAACACCTGAGAAAGGGAATGTCAAAAACAAAAACAAAAAATAGTTTATGCATGTATTTCATAACAAGCTAATGGATGAGATTTGATATAAACACATACCATGTAAAGACACTAAATGTGGAATGCCAGAAGGAAACTTATAAAATCCCTTAGTACTATTTTATATAACACCAAAGATACAGTAAAAGTTTAGCTTATAATTTATAAGTTGCACAGTTTTATTGCACAAACTTGCTTCTGTAGTCTATGATCTTTTAGAACAATGGAACTCAAAAAAAAAAAATCAGAAATGATTTCAACTGGACTAGTTTCTAGTACTCTTAATCTTAATTTGGTATTCTTCTTTATGGTTATATATAAATGATTTGAAAAGAAAACGAGTCTAAGTCTAAAAACAACAGTTTTTGAAACAAACCACATGATCTTAACTCTAAAGGTCATAGTCAAGTTTAAATGATAGCACAATTACATTAAAATATCTGAAACCGTGGCACCTCAATTTCCTTTTGAGAAAGAGATTCAGAAGGCAGTTCATAATTAGTGATCATAAGTTGTAAGACATGGATTCTGAGTATGCTATCTGTAAAACTTTACAAAACAGCAATAAAACCAGCCATACCGTTGCAATCCATGACTTCAGAACACTCAGCAAACCAGAAACCATATACTGATAGAATTAGGAATAACTCTAATTGTAATAACATTAGGCAAGATATATAAGATAGTTTGGATGTATACCAAGTAAACCAACAATATCAGAAGGTTAAAACAGAAATGTATACAAGACTACAAAAAGGGAGAGGCTAGAAAAGAAATGGTCTGAAGGGATGAAAGAAATTTGAAATCTCATGCTTTAAAACCATGTTAATACCAGAAATTATGAGAGAATGATATCACTGAGCAACATGAACCTTATGATTGTTCTAAACAAAGATCAAGTTCATCAGGTGGTTCTAATAGATAAGGAAAATTCTATCATTTTGCAAACCATCAAAAACATGGAAAAAAAAAAAATGGACAACAGAAGCTGATGCAAACACACAATAGCGTAGAATAAAATAGAACCCTAATCAAGCATGCTGCATCAATGGAGATTGGGACAAAATTATAGGCTTGAATATCCAAAAAAGCTTCTATGAGTAGCATTCCTAAAACACCAGATATCTATTGGGAAACTATTGGAGGAATTAGTGGCCTTCAAGAAATTTAGACCACAACTATTGAAAATAAAAACCTAAAACTAATGTTCCTCTATTTTATCAGCATTGTGGTCCAGATTCGGATGTAACTAACAGAAACGAGCTGTTCATGAACAACTTTGAAATTAAAAGGAAAAAAGGGCAACCCCACTACTAAGAAAGATGTTCACTTCTTGGGTTTGTGCAAGGTTCCAAGTTCAAGTCCCAATGGGGCAAAAATTTACCTATCAAAAAAAAAAAAAGAAAGATGTTCACTTCTTAAAATATCCCCAATATGTAGGCAGAAAAGGGGCAAGGCCAGATTCATAATGATAGGTAACCACATCAGGAACAGAGAAAAGACAACTAAAACAATGACAAATAACTAATAACCTCGTCAGAATTTAGATCATGACAATTCCATTGAAGATACAGAGACACAGAATTTTGTCCAGTTGAGATTTTAGCATAATAAAATCCAATTCATACCTCCAGGATGAAATTTCATATATGGAGACAAATTGTATACACGGCCTTTCAGAACAGTCCACATGGAACCTTCCATTCTATGCTGTTTAACTTCATTCATAGAAATAAGCCTCTTATTTGACTGTCCATTTAATCCTGAAATACATAATTCATGAGATCAACAAGAAAGTAGTGTCTGGTCTCATAATCGTTACATGTGAGACATCATAGCAAAATAAAATTCAACTAAAAAGCACAGTCATCCTGTCTACTAGGTTATAAGGAATCTCACAATATGGGGATGATTGACAGATTCAGGTTGCCTATTAGATACGTCATAACAAGTGGGCCTCCCAGCTGTCAAAGAACAGCTTTGAAAGGAAGAAAATGAAAATGGTGATGCCAGAAGATATGGACTTAGAGAAGAAGGCTTGAAATGAATTTAACAGAGATGAGAAAATTTTCTATTAACTGTGGTTTGTGTATCATTAGTAGAACATCTTCAAAAAGTTGAGCCTTAAGTTTTCATAATGCCACGGGTTATAGGCATTATGCATCTTCAAAAGAATGAAAAAGCAAAGCTCAAAAAAGGCTACTTGTTAAGACAATTATTCAACCATAAGTGAACCTCATGAATAGGATGACACCAAACACAATAAAAAATAAGAGAAATTCCACAAGAAGTACTAAAAGAACACCATACATTAACAAAAATATACTGAGGTATTTTGTCCAAAATAATAATAATAATACAAGAGCCTCTCAACTCTATACCTGCAAGATCAGGATGTGTTTGAGTAAGCTTTAACCAATCCATTTGACTATAACCCTTCTCAAAAGGAACCTTGGCCCGAGCTACAGGCTTCCTTGTAGCACTCTTCTGTGGGACCTTAACTGAACTTCCAGCATCCTTGGTTGCTGCTTGTCTTGACAATTCATTTGATTTTTTGGGAGACGATGTATCGATGACTTTAAAAGACAAAGAACCAACTGTTGCCTCCTTCGAGGTAGAATTATTTGGTGACTTACCTTTCCATAGAAAACCACCATTCCCATTACCAACAACCTCACTAGAGAATTCATCATTTATGGTGATCCCACCAATTCCCGGCACAAGTTCCTGTGCCTCAAAACCATCTTGATTGACAGACGAACCAACCTAAACAAACACCCATTAGTTTTGCTGAATTTAAATAGTGACATAAAAGGTTCTATTGCTACACACCAAACTCTCTGTAGCCTCTTACAAAATCAAATTAAGTATAGAATCATTCTACAAAAAATAAATATTGAACTTGCCTGACAAAAGGTGAATTCATTATCATTGTCCATCTAATACACTGCAGATTTTCGAATTGGCTTAGATGCTTTGGTCAATCTGTACTGTACACAGATTCAATTGCCAACAAGTTTTCTTTGTGATTCCCACGGATTTTTTTTCTGATCAGGTTTCACTAGCTGCGATGATTCAACCAAGAGATGATCTCACAAACAGGATTCAGGCTACTATATTCTAGGTTTAAAATATTCATCCATGTAAAGGCATTATAATATCTACGAATAGTATTCACTACATTTTCCTAAGAATCTATCCAAAATTTCCTTAGTTTGCCACTAATTTCCATTATATTCCCAAATCAATATCAATAGGTAGCTAAAAAAACTGATGACATATAAGAACAAGGGGAAAAAAATAATTGTTTTCTATTCCTCATATTCCAAATTGGGAAAAAGGAACGAACAAGAGTATTTAACAAGATACTTTCTTAAATCTTGAAAAAAAAAAAGGATATATTCAGACAGGAAATCCAATTCCTTTCCATACCTTTTCTTTTTCAGTTTTCTCGGGAACCAAACAATAAGAAATAAATTGATCGAGGCTAGAACTATACCAAATCCGACGGCAGCTTTCCCGCGGAGGCCTCAGCGATGGGCGGCAACGGAGTGGCGGTGATCGTAGCCGGAGATAGAAATGACGGTGATGGCAACGGTGGGATTGGGCGTTTTTTCTTCCTCTTATTCTGGACTTGGTCTCTGAAAATATGTATTCTGCAATATGTGGTGGAATTCCACCCGCCATGTCATCAATTCCAATTTCCACGTCATCAAACTATAATGGAGTGAAATTTCCACGTCATTAAACTGATAGTAATTTCTTAAAAAAAAATAATTTAATTGAATTTTTAATATGCCAAATAATTTTTTTTCAAAATTTATTTTTTATTATATAATATATTATAAAAAATTGTTAAAAACATTTTTTATTTATATTTAAATACAAATTTATTTTTTTATAAAATAATTATTTTAGAGAAGTATTATAAAAAACGGAACCTAAATAAGCTTGTGAATAGGGATGTCTTTAGGGGACAAATATTATAAAACCATATCGATGTAAGTTGGGGTAATATTAAATTTATTTTTATATATTATACAAATTTAAATATATAATTAAAAATATTAATGATATTTTATTTTTTATATTTGATATATCAAATTACATAATTAAAATAAATATAAACCTATTAAATTTTATTAAATAGAACATATATAATACTTAAGTTTAAAGATATATTTAAGATGAAAAGAAAATTATAATATTTAAATTATTTATAAGTTTATATATTTTATTATTTTAAAATTTTAAAAATTATTATCTTAACTAATTTATATTATTTTCATATTTATAATTGAATGGTTATTATAAAAATGAATATGAATGTAAATATTCGCATTTATTTAATGGTTTAATATGATAAAATTTGATAAATACATTTTTATTGGACAATAATATTACAAAGGTAATGCTTAGCTAGGTGTTTAGGCTTTTGGTTTTACACTTGGGAGGACAAGATTCAAATCCCCTCAACGCATTCTCGTTTCTTCCCTTTAATTCCACATCCTACATGGGAAGATTGTGGATTATTTGTGGAGTATAAATATTTAATCAACTATACGAGCCCAAAAGTTGAACCAAAGCTTTCCATGCAAGCCTTAGAAGAAGAGTTGGGCCAATTGGGCCTAGTTGTTAATGGAGTTCGATCCATAGTTTTGGTCCAAAATAATTGTTGGACGGTTCATCCGGTCTAGCGATTGGATTGTCGATTTGAACAATTTGTTTGGTTCAAAGCTTCAACAACTCAATGATGTGAACCAGATCGGGCGTTCGATCGACGGTCCAACTTTGATTAGTCAATCTGATTTGATTTCAAAAACACTGGTAGTGCATCACCTCTTAATTGGTAGGAGGAATGGATGACTAGTCTTAGTTGTAATAAGTTTATAAGGCTATCAATATATAAGTTTTATAACATAAAACTAATTTCATAACAAAAAAAAATTATTCTAAAAATCACATTATTACCTAATCACATATACAACAAAACTCAAAACATATCAAACCAACATAAAAAGCTTACTATCAAACCATAAAATTGAAATCCATTGAATTCAAAAAAAAAAAAATTATAAACAAATAAAACTTGAATTTAAGCATAATAAAAAGTAGGAGTAAAAAAAGAATATAAAATAATCTACCAACACAAATCTTAAAATGTTCAAGATCTTTTTTATCGCACCCTAGAATATTAAAAATTTCTCATTCCTTATCATAATTGAAATTTAAAATATGACTCCTTTGTTTGAAGAGAAGGGCTCCATCATATTTGTTTGAATGAGAAGTAAAATTCTAGAACAAATTATTACCATTGTTGAATGAGGGAAGCATCCTTATGATAGTAGTGGTATTAGCATGCTATGCTATTGACAAACTTTCAAATTACGGAATCAATGTAACTTTGACATCTAGCCAATTCCTAGAAACTTATCCTAAATTGAATAATTACTTTTTCTATTTTGGAAGGATTATATACAAACATGATGATACCATACACTTTTCAAGGTTATGTTTGGTTCTTAGAAAATTTCAGAGAACATGTGAGGAAAAGAAAAGCAAAAGGAAATAAAAAATAAAAGAAAATAAAAAATATATAAATGAAAAATAAAAATAAAAATTATTTTTACATGTTGCTTGAAACTCATTTTACTTATTTTCATCTATTATATAAAGATTAAATAATTTTAACATATAGAAATTTCTAATTGATTTTAATTATATTTGACTTTTCTTTGTATTTTTCATCGTGAAACCAATACATGAAAAAACCATTTTTCTTAATAATTTTTTTTCTTTCCTCGGTATTTTCCGAGAATCAAACATAGCTTAAAAGTATCTCCAAAAATAAATTTTAATCGGTGAACAACCCTTCAACTATCTACTAACATTCAAATTAATTCTTTTTAACGAATAACCAACTTTGTTTCTCTCTCTATATATATATAAAGTCATTTTTTATTGATCAATTTTATGCATGTCCATTTTTTTTACCAAATAAAGTATTTGTCACAAGGTTTTACAATGGTAAAATATTGGTGGCTAACATAACTAACAAAATTATTCCCTTTTTATGTTAGACTTTTAGGGTTTATTTGACAATTATTTTTTAGAACAGTTTTCTATTCTTTATAACAAATAAAACAAGAAGTTACGTTTGAAAATCATAAACTATTTTCTAATTTCAGTTTTCAAGAACAAAAAATATAGTATTTTCAGATAACATCTTTTAGTTGTTTTCCTTTACTTTTTTAGGGTTGCTTTAGAAAATAATTATACAAGCATATAGAACAATTAAAAAAAAAAAAATTGAATATAATTTAAAAAAAACTATTTATTAGAATTAGTTTCGAAAACAATTACCAAAGAGAGTCTTATATTCTATGAATTAGTAAATGAGTATATTATTGAAACTTTTTGTAAACATGTGAGATCTTTTTATTTTTCTAGACTTTGTTGGGAGGCTGGGGTATAGAAACTTGCAAGCATCTAGTTGTGTAGGAACAAATTTTCCTAAACCTCAATTTTTAGATTCTGACTTTTCTCTGCTTTAGGAGGATTGCATTTATAAATGAAACTTAAAATTATAGAAAGGTAAGTACATGGAATATTTTTGGTATAAAAAAATTGACACATACATGGAAATCATGCACCAAATTAGGCTTGAGAATAAACTTCTTTGGCTATTTTGTCACTTGGGATTTAAGGTTTCTTTTAGGCTTGAGAATGGTTTGGATATTATGTGTTGAGGCCTCGGATTCTCAATGATCCACGCAGTTGCCCAAAATGGATGGACATACGATCTCAACCAATATAAAATTCCTGATTCAGCTGTTCCTGCAAAAAGGCGTCCGGACAGGGTGTCCGGACACACCCTCCGATGGTTTTGTTAGCCATGAGAAGAGAAATAAGAGCAGATGGCACAGTTGGCCTTTTACTAAGTGTTGAGAAGCTTACCTTCCTTTTTGTGCGAAGGTTCATATATCTAGCATTTAGGAATTTTCTCTCCTCCATAAATGATGGAAGGCTTTTTGGTTTACCATGATGCCACTAGGTGGTGGCAGGGACATCCTCATCCTACGAACGGCTGTCAGAGATCGTGGGAAGTGACTTGCTGTCACTTCTGTCTTTTCACTCTGCAGGCATCGGAATATGATTTGTGACAGGATGTCAGAATGACGTAGTGAGGCATGCTTGGTTTGGCCAGTGATCCGGATGAACATATCCGGGTGGAATATGAAAGGTCGCCGGATGAGTAATGGCGGTGGTCCGGATAGGATGTTTTGAGAGTTCCGCGTGCTCTTTATTTCAGGGGTCCGGATAGGAAAGCGCGCCACGTGTACTCTTGGAAAAATCCGGATGAGGATACTCCGGATAGCGTCACGTGCCACGTATCGTCAAGGGACGTGTGCCACGTATCGTCAAGGGACGTGTGCCACGTGTCACCAGGGATGGGTCCCTACAATTTAGGCTTGAGAATGGTTTGGATATTATGCACTTTCTTTGAATCTCAAAAGATTGAATAATATGAATTTTGAGTTTGAGTTACATGGACAATGGTTTAGGTAAAGGTACGTGTAAATCTATTATATTGAAATTTCATCGGACTTTTGAGATATTTCATCTATTTTTTCATATTATTAGTAATTTCTTATTAAATGATATATTATTTATAATTAATTATAAATATATTATAATATTAATTGATATTGATAAGTTATATTAAATAGAATAAATCAATTGAAGAAGGGTATTTATGGAATAAAAAGGTAAGGGTATAAGATATTTTTTTATACAAAAAATTTGAAAAACCGCATACTTTTATTAGTAGTATAGTCATTTTTGTCTTTGAGGGTTGAGAACAAGCTTCTTTTCTCGATTTTGTCACTTGGGTTTTAAGCATGGATTGAAAAATCAGATTTTATAGGCGAAATATCGGGCAACCTCAAAATGAAATTCAACACTGATTATCGAACGAGAGGAATATCGGCAAAATCGACGAAATATCGATTTGGAACCGATAAATCGGTGAAAAAATCGAGCATGAAGCGACGCGTGGAGCAACGGAGGAAGCCTGTCAAAATATCGGAGATATATCAACGATTTATCGGATATATCGGTGATTTATCGGCGATTTATCGAATATATCAACGAATATATCGGATATATCGGTGAATATATCGGATATATTGCCGATAAGGAAATATCAGAGATTTTTTTGAAAGCTTTTTTTTTTTAATATTAATCTTTTTTATTTTTTAATTATTCATTTTAAATTTATTTTTTATTTTAAATCTATATTATCATTTTATTTTTAACTATTTTTTATATTTATCTCATTTATACATGACATGTTCGTACTTACAATCAATACTATCGAAACTTCATGTCCTAGTATGAATATTGTCTTCAACAAGATGGACTCCCTTCATCAAACAATATGATAGAACCACATCAATCTTCATTTTGGTATTAAGGATTATTGCAATGTCATATGTATTATGTTTTTGTGTAAATTGTTTTCATTTAATAAATCAAATATTTCTTAACTCAATTCTAACTTTCTAAGTGTACAATTCTAAAATTTATATTTTCTATTCTTAAAATCCAAGTATCGTAAAATGTTTACTGATATTTTTTTCTTTGACTATATTTATGTCAATTACACTTAAAAATAACTTTAACATGTATATTCTTGCTTATTTTATCATTCTTTGGATTTTTCTAAGCATTCCCATCAATTTTGGATAATTTTTGTTTCACCAATATTTGTGTAAAAATATTCATCGATATTTCTTCGATATTTCTGATATATCCGTAAAATCCAAGTACTGATATATTCATATTTACTAATATTTCAATTTATGGTTTTAAGGTTGTTTTTTAGGCTTAAGAATGGTTTTGATATTGCTCACTTTCCTCGAATTTTGTTCATGGAAGATTGATTAATATGGATTTTGATCTCGAGTTACATGGACATTGGTTCAATTATATTGAAATTTTATAAGTCTTATGAAATATTTCATCAATTTATTTCATATTATTACTAATTTCTAATTAAATGATATATTAATTGTATTAATTATAAATATTTTATAACATTAATTGGTGTTAATAATATACTAGAATAAATAGATTGGAGGAAGGGCATTTATGGAATGAAAAGATAAAAATATGAGACATTTTGAGTAATGACATATTAATTATAATTAATTATAAATATTTTATAACATTAATTGATATTAATAAGTTATACCAAATAGAATACATAATTTGGAGAAGGGTATTTATGGAATAAAATGGTAAGAACAAGGGACATTTTTGGTATAAAAAAATTACAAACATCCTGTACTTTTATTAGTAGTATAAATTTTCTATAGATTTTTTTTTTCATTTTAAATGAACCTTAACTATAATTATGTCTAGTTAAATATTACCGAGAACTTAATTATAATTAAGTTATTTATAAATAAAATTTAACCTTTAAGTAATAATCATAAATGAAAACTTAACTACAATTAAGTTCTTTGTAAATAAAATGTAACCACCATGTAGTTTGGGTGACTATTATAATTAAAAACTTAATCCTAATTCTTTTTTTGTAAATGAATCTTAATTCCACAAGTGAACATCTATAGTGAGAATTTAATCTTAATCAAATTCTTTGTAATAAAAATTAATCCCAATATATTTCAATTGAACATCTTGAATGAAAATGAAGAGTTGTTTTGGGTATAAGGGAATGAGAATGAGAATGAGAATGAATACTACTAAAAAGTAAAATGCATTAGTTTATTTGACAAAGCTTTTAAAAAATACTTTTAGTATAAAAATGGCTTTTAGAGAAAAATAAATATTTCATAAAATTTAAAACACACTTTAAAAAAAAATCACTTATAGTGATTATAGGAGAAGTATTTGATAGATTATTCTATTAAAAACAATTCTAACTAGAGTATTTCAATTAAAAACGCTTGTGGACCCCGCATTTCGGCTCATGCGTTTCCCACTCGATGGCGAGCTCGATTTTTATTTGAAAAATTGATTTTAATTGATTAAGAAAAATGACTTGGAGTCGCCACTTATTTTTGTTTTATTTTTAAAAGGGTAAACAAAATAAGAAAGAAAAACCCTAAGTGTGACTCCTTATTTTGGAAAAGGCGGTCTCCGAAAAACCAGATCGGGTTCGGGGGTCAGGTTACTTATCGGGAAGGTACGGTACAGACCGTAACACCCCTTTAAGTCCCTAAAGTCGGGTCTCTATTAATAAAATGAAGCAATCATGGCAATTGATGAGGGAATCAATGAATACTCAAAGTGATCATGCACATGTGAGAATCTAAACATGCATACCGAAAATGACCAGAGCGGATGTGGATGCGTACCTGGGCAGTGATCCATGAAGCGCTATCGAGAAGTGAGGTTAGTGCACAATTAAGGAATAATTTCGAGCATGTCATAGAGCAGGATAAATCAATCATGTGTCATATCAAGTCAACCAATCAATCAGTCAATCATAAAAATCACGTATGTGGGGCCCCCACCAAAGCCCGATCTATCTTGCACTAATTAGTCTCACAAATTCCATTATTCTGGAATTATGAAAATTACATTCATGCTTATGTAAAGTCAAGAGGAACAAAAGATTATTTGAAACCCGAATGGAATTAAAAACAGTTAGAGAGGAAACTGGATTTTTGAAATTTATTTTAAAATTAGAGTCTTGGGAATTAAATTTAATAATTGGAATTTTGGAAATTAAATTTGAAAGAAATTGAAAATCTTAAAATTATTTGAGAAGTAAAAATTGTGAAAATTAAATTTAAGAATTTGAGTTTTGAAAATTAAATTTGAAAGAAATTGAGATTTTAAAAGTTATTTGAGAGTTTGGAATTTTTTAAAAATTAAATTTAAGAAATGGAGTTTAAAAAAATAATTTTTGAAAGAAATTGGAGTATTGGAAATTGAATTTAAGAGTGAGAATTTTGGAAGTTATTTAAATGTTGAATTTTTAAAAATAAACAAATAAATAGGTGAGTAAAATGATAATGATTAAATAAATTGATATGAAAATTGAAATTTCGGAAATTGGAATTTAGATTTAAAAAATGGAAATTTATACTATTATTTGAAGATAAAAGTTTTGGGAATCAAAATATTGGAAAATTAAAATAAATAAATAAAGATAGAGAATTAAAAGGAATGTTGGTGCACACGCGTGAAAGGAAAAAAACAAAGGCAATTTAAGTGGAGGAAAACAGTGAAAAAATTAAATTGGGTTAGGTGGCTGCATAAGAGAATGGGAAGAATGGAAATGAGTTGACCAAGTTGGGGCCCTCATTCCAAGCTTCACTTCTCCACGTGTTCAACTTTCTCTTGTTCTCCTCCCTTCCTCTCAGCTACCACAAAAAACGAAGTGGCCTTCCTTTTAGCTTCTTCTTTCCTCTCAAAACCGCTCATCCATGGACATAACCCACACGAACCAGCAATAATAATAAGGGAATTCACAACTCATTTTTGGTAAAGGCCACTCAGCATTTTCCGTTCCTAGCCTCACAACCCAACAATGAACTCACCAATTTAAAATAACATGTATGGCAGAAAAAAAAAATGCAGGGTAACATGAAGCATATGAACCCATATATGTTATAGCCTCAAGTGAAATCACAGAAAATGAGAAAATGGCATAGCAATCACATTCAAATGGTGAATGAAAGCTAAAACAATAAGACGAATGCATGAATGTGAAAATATAATGAAAAACATGAACAGAAGAAGAGAAAAAAAAACCACAAAGCACGCACCTAGAAAGCTCTTCTCCAGCAAAAATTCGTGAGAAAACCCTTGAGTTCTTCCTCTCCCTTTTCCCCTTTTTTCCGTCAGTTTTTCCCCCTCTTTTTTTAGTCTGCTCCCGCAAGCCACGGACCTGCTCCACTGTGTGTCCTTGGAGCATGTCATCAGCATCTACCCACCACCATGGCCCCGGTCAACCTTACAGCTTACATGTTCTATGTTGCTTTTTCCAGCAGAGAGGGGTCCCCTCCTTATTTTCAAAAAAATGAGAGCTCACCCAAACCTCTCCCTCGGGTGGTCGTCACCAAAGGGGGGTCTACAAATATGCCCCTCTTCAGTAGAGTTCACAAGTGTAAGGAATATGAACACTAGAGAGATAAAGAAAGTGTGAATAGTGAGTGGAATGAAGTGAACTCTACTGAAGAACAAAGGTGACCCCCAAAAGGACACGAGTGAAACCAGATCTCACTCAAGCCAACAAATGAACAAAGGCTCTAACCCTAAGGGAAAATGATATCTCAAAATGCCTCTGAAGCCACACTAAGGACCCAGACTCCCTCTAAAACGTCTCCGAGAGTGACTCAAAGATCAACGTCAAAGATGAGTAACGGTCGAACCATCTTGAAGTACAAGAAAGAATGTGCCCGAAGGAGACTGCCCTATGTGAACTATACGAGAATGCTAAGTGTAGGGTGCCCAACAACATGATCGAAATATGCGTCACAGACTCAAAGAACTATGTCATGTGTAGTGGAAGGGGAAGTCTAGAAGAGCAATGATGAATAGGCGATAAGCACCAAGTAACCAGGTGAGGAGAACGACTCTGAACGCCTTACTGAAACAAAGACCTGGACGTCGAATTAACCTGATAGGAAGAATGAATGACCGATCTATATGGGTGCGGTCCCGACTCAAACTAAACACAAACTGATAGGAAAATGGCCGATCGATATAGGTGCGGCCCCGACTCAAACTCAAACTGATAAGATGATGACCGATCGATATAGGTGCGGTCCCAGAAACACAAACTGACATGACAAGGAGATGACTGATCGATATAGGTGCGGCCCCGACTCAAACTGACACGATAATGACCGATCGATATAGGTGCGGTCCCAGAAATTGAACTGTCATGACAAGGAGATGGCCGATCGATATAGGTGCGGCCCCGACTCAAATTGACACGATGATGACCGATCGATATAGGTGCGGTCCCGACTCGAACTGAACTGTCATGACAAGGAGATGACCAATCGATATAGGTGCGGCCCCGACTCAAACTGACACGATAATGACCGATCGATATAGGTGCGGTCCCGAAAACACAAACTGACATGACAAGGAGATGGCCGATCGATATAGGTGCGGCCCTGACTCAAACTGACACGACGAATGACCGATTGATATAGGTGCGGTCCCGACTCGAACTGAACTGATAGGAAGATGGCCGATTGATATAGGTGCGGCCCCGACTCAAACTGACACGATAATGACCGATCGATATAGGTGCGGTCCCGAAAACACAAACTGACATGACAAGGAGATGGCCGATCGATATAGGTGCGACCCTGACTCAAACTGACACGACGAATGACCGATTGATATAGGTGCGGTCCCGACTCGAACTGAACTGATAGGAAAATGGCCGATCGATATAGGTGCGGCCCCGACTCGAATTGAACTGAAACTGACAGGAAGATGGCCGATCGATATAGGTGCGGCCCCGACTCAGACTGACACGATAATGACCGATCGATATAGGTGCGGTCCCAGAAACTGAACTGTCATGACAAGGAGATGGCCGATCGATATAGGTGCGGCCCCGACTCAAACTGACACAATAATGACCGATCGATATAGGTGCGGTCCCAGAAACTGAACTGTCATGACAAGGAGATGGTCGATCGATATAGGTGCGGCCCCGACTCAAACTGACACGATAATGATCGATCGATATAGGTGCGGTCCCAGAAACTGAACTGACATGATAATAAGATGGCCGATCGATATAGGTGCGGCCCCGACTCGAAAACTCAAACTGACAGGAAGATGGCCGATCGATATAGGTGCGACCCCGACTCAGACTGACACGATGAATGACCGATCGATATAGGTGCGGTCCCGACTCGAAAACTCAAACTGACAGGAAGATGGCCGATCGATATAGGTGCGGCCCCGACTCAGACTGACACGATGAATGACCGATCGATATAGGTGCGGTCCCGACTCGAAAACTCAAACTGACAGGAAGATGACCGATCGATATAGGTGCGGCCCCGACTCAAACTGACACGATGAATGACCGATCGATATAGGTGCGGTCCCGACTCGAAAACTCAAACTGATAGGAAGATGACCGATTGATATAGGTGCGGCCCTGACTCAAACTGAATTGATAAGATGATGAATGACCTGATCAAGTGACCCAAAACCAAAGGACGACCCAAATAATGATGCAAGCAAACTCGACCGGAGGGGATATGCCCCAGTATGACAACTCATGAGGATCGACAACTAGGTCGAAAGATAGTGAAGCCCCTAAAAGGTCTGACTATCCCAAGAAAGGGGGTATGCCCCAGTATGCAACTCAAGGGAGTCAACAACTAGATCAAAAAGCGAATGAAACATGTGGAAGGTCTGATGATCCTAGGGAAGGGGGATATGCCCCAGTATGTGACTCACAGGGGGCAACAACTAGATCGAAAAGATGATGAGGTCTGTGAAAGGTTCGATGATCCCAGAGAAGGAGGGTATGCCCCAGTATGCAACTCGTGAGGGTCAACAACTAGACCAAAAAGTGAATGAAACCTATGGAAGGTCCAATGATCCTAGGGAATGGGGGTATGCCCCAGTATGCAACTCAAGGGAGTCAACAACTAGATCAAAAAGTGAATGAAACATGTGGAAGGTCTAGTGATCCAAGGAAGGAGGGTATGCCCCAGTATGTGACTCGCAAGGATCAACAACTAGATCGAAAAGTGAATGAAACCTATGGAAGGTCTAATGCTTTCAGAGAATGGGGTATGCCCCAGTATGCAATGATGAACAGACAGAGATGCAAAATGCCTCAAAACTACTGTACTCTGAAATATGCTCATCCATCATGTAATGAAAATGTCCAACCTCAAATAGGTAATGCCAAACATGACCATGTATCATGACACTATGCTGACAAAACAAAACTAACTGATGAATAACAACAATAATGATGACCAGTGCTCAAAATGAAAAGAGCAAGCAAATCAACACTCAACATGCCAACTATCAAAATGAAAACATCGTCACTAATAAGTCAACAATCTGTCAAGCCCTGCCATCATGGAAGATGTTGAACCTAAAGTCCAAAAGATGTATGAAAACACAACCAAGGTGATCGAGGACTGATCTACATCTCCTCCTAATCGAGAAAAGGGTGAGGTCATGTGTCACGGTGGGATGTGTAGGATAAAAGAAGGTGATGATCAGGCTCTGGTATGATAGAAGGCGTGAAAATATCCAGGGTGAAATGTCTGAGTACGAAATGAAAGGTATGTAAGTGTCCGAAATCATCCAAGTATGCCGAGAAGACTAAACCCAAGGTGTCAATAGCTCCATAATCCATCAAAAGTAGCAATCATAAACAGAAAGTCAAATCTTGATGTCGAAACATCCAACTAAGTGGCTATGCCCCAGTATGCAATGAGGACAACATGAAACAATTCAATAATCTCCATATCATCTAGTAGATGCTCTAATGTAAAGAACCAATCTGATCTCTCTCCAAAAGATGGATATGCCCCAGTGTAAAGCAGTGCATCCGAGTCGACAACTGCTGCAGAAGATCATGCTAGTGTATGTCAACAAATCAATCAATCTCTACTCCTGGTGCGAAAACGGAAACATCTCAACATAATCCATATGAATCAGAATCCTAGTGCTCTATGAATGTGAATGAGGTGGCTATGCCCCAGTATAAACCATCTGAAGTGACTATGCTCCAAGGTAAATCAAAGTCCATCACCGATGAGAAGGCTATGCCTCAAAATAAACCGTCATCTCAAAAATCAACCATCAATGAGTGAAGTATGTCTCAATGCAGAGCATCGAATAGAGTGACTGTATCTCCAATAAAAGCGCTCTCTGAAACGACTACGCCCCCAGTGTAGGGTCATCCCACAACTGCTAATCCATCATAATCCACGAGAAGAAACGAACTGACTATGCCTCAGTGTAAAGCATCATCCCGAAAGAAAACGTCATCGATGAAGGGGGTATGACCCAGTGTAGATAACGGCGCCTCTGAAAATCCATCACTGATAATAGGGATATGCCCCAATGTAATCTATCACCTCGACTCCTCATCCACCACGCTCCCAGAAATAATCACCAACCAAGCTCGAGTATTGCCCATGTGTGAGCCGTCAAACACAATGTGAAGTAATGGCCTCAGGGTGGTCTTCAGACACGGGACGTAACGTAGGCTAAGGTAATAGGGTGAAAGAAATGAAAGGAAACTAGGCTCAAAGATCCCAATGATATAATCTCCATACCCCTCATGCATGAGATGCAATGCGTAGAAAACGTCATGAGTCCCGGACCTAGGGGTCCCCACACGAAAAGTGATGATAAATGAATGGTCACATCGAATGAACAAGTATGATGTGTGGATGCTGAACCCAAGTCAAACATCAAGCAAGATGAGAAAAGAAAGAAATCAGATGAGGTAGAGTGGAATGGAGGTGATAGAAGAAGATGAAGAGATAGAAAAGTGAGTGATGGTCAACTCGCATCAAAGCATGGAAAATAGTCATATCTGAAATAGATGGAATGATGGATAGAGCAAGGATCCAGAGATACTAAAGAAAAGGTCGCTCGCCTCTCTCATAAAAATCGAATGGATGACTCATACTCTCACCCAAAATATACATCAAGATGAAATCTCAGAAAGAAGCTCTCATACGAACTCTCTCTAACACATGAACTCAATGAAGCAACCCGGCACGTCCATACACATGCCCAATGAAGAACGATAAAATGAACAATGCGCTATATATTTTTCTTTCCTTTTTTTTTTTATTTCATTTTTTTTTTTTTTTTTTTTTTTTTTTTTTTGCGCATACTCTGATCAATAATGAATGAACTCCTATGAAAATACATACCCAAATGATCAAACCCTCTCCACATATGAATGTAACATGAATCTTCACCAATAAGACAACCTCTCAAAATGACATCTCTGAACCACTGCCCATGGGGTGAATGATAGGAAAGAATGTGACAATCCTCCATGCAGTGACGTGTGAAAAAACACCACTCAAGGTGAAACAAGATAATGTCGAGTAATCAATGATGAGAGAAAAGACGGAACGAATATCACAAGTAGTGATATGTGATGTGGGAAAAAGTGATGATATGATGTCAAAGAGGAAAACATCACAATGAAGAGTAAGGAATGAGGCCTGAATATGTATGTCAGGTCTGGAACTCATGACGTATCCAATCATAGCATGCGAGCACTATAGGGTCCCCAACCCGGTGTAATAGGTAAACGAGGTGATGAAAAAAAAAAGGCTATGTGCTCATGTGAGGCTCAAAGGGCTAGCAACGGGTAACTCTATATGTAAGGGTGATAAAGTAAATAGGCTCATGAAATGATGGCCACCCATCCTTTGACCAAAACCTCAAACATCGTGCTTTCGAGATCTCACATGGCCAATACTAAAGACTGGCATCCATCCAACATAGTCATGGCGACTCCTCTGAAATCGTGCGAAAGCTCCCACTGATGCTCCATGACAACCATCAATGTACTCTGAAAATCAACTCACTCCATCATCATAAGCCACTCACCATCGTCTCATAAAATCACCGTCTCTAATCGTCCCGACTCTCTGAAGTCATATGCAATGGCTCAAAACATCGTCAAGTAGTCAAACCACTCTCTCATCATGATCTATCTATCATCGTGTAAAGCTCACCTCGGGTCTAACCATCTCGGACTCTACCTAGTCAGATCAAGGAAACGATGGAAAGGAAAGACAATGGTACTGTAGCATGATAAAACGAACAAGGGTAGTAAAGTCGTACGATGGTACCAAGGGATGGTGTCATGTCAGGCTCAAAATGGATAGGTCATCAAGTCCATAAAGTCAAAGTACGAATATGGATATGATACTGCTCCGAACAGAAGGTGAAATGGGTCACGATTTCAAACTCCCTAGGTCAATCTCCTGATCCTAGGTCAAAAGGCTCAATATCCTCCATGATAGGTCAGGCCAAGGTGATCATGATGTATAAGTGAAAATCTGTCTCAAATCAAAAGCATAGCATACATCAACGCAAGAGATGCAAAACATACTCATTAGAAAAGAGAATAACACATACTCAAAATAAAAAGATCATATCACTAAATGAACCAAATGAGTACATCATGTGTGAAGCGATAGAGGACTACAAAAGACTAGACTCCCAGCATGAACTATAAACAACAACTCTGAACCAAACTGGACTCGACAGAACGGGAACGACTCTGATGACGACCATAAATCAAAATGAAAGGTGCTATGAGCTAAACCGCTGCAAAATGATGTACCCATGTCAACTGAAACAAGTCCCCAACCTAAGATGTCCCAAAATACTATGTGATCATCGATACCATCAACATCCAAATCAATCTACTGAAGACTAGGAGGAGGAGGAACTGCATGTGTAGAATGTGTAGGCAGGGGATTGGTGGTCACACTTGGCCTAGCCAAGTCAACCACCCCTGAATCGATCAAATCCTGTATCGCATGATGGAGTGCTGAACAACGCTCAGTATCGTGCCCCGGAATCTGATGATACAAGCAATGCTCATGTGAATGGAAATGAGGAGGAATAGGATGGGGCAAAGGCCTCGGCACCAAAGGAACAATCACTCCAGCATCCCTGAGCTTCTCAAAAGCTCTAGTCAAAGTCATGCCCAACGGAGTGAACTGTCTCGCGGGCCTCTGTGCATATGGTCTAGGCGGTGGGTGAGTAGCGGCTCTCGGATGTGGTGGTCGTGGCTGCATGCTGGTCTGAGCAATGTAAGGCTCCTGAGCATAATCCAGCTGATACTGATACTGTGGAAGAGAGAAAGGAGCTCTGGCTGTAGAAGGCCTATAAGCTGAGTGATGCGCGGGCCTCTGGTGCCGATAGCTAATAACACCAACCTCTCTAGATCTGGTAGATGATCCAATCGGCCTCTTCTCCTTACTGTCAGGGGAAGGAGTAACATCCGTCCATAATCCTCGAGCGATGGCCTCCTCAACACTGAAAGCTGCCTGAACCAGACTCTTGAGGTCCTGAAATGGGACGCCCACAAAACGTCTCGCGAACCTCGGCTGTAGGTTCCGAAGAACCATATCAATCTGATCCTGCTCCTTAGGCCGGTCTATCATACCAGCCACCTTTGCCCTCCAACGAGTGACAAAGGAAGAAATAGACTCGTCTGGCCTCTGCCTGGTGGCCTCCAACTCTCGTCTAGATACGTCAATATCAGCACTGAAAGCAAACTGAGTCAGGAACTCATGAGCCACATCCCCCCAGGTGCGGAGTCTCGAAGGCTCAACAGAAGCAAACCACCTCTGAGCTACTCCACTAAGTGACATAGGGAAGAGGGCCACCAACTGCGCATCATCGATACCATGTGCCCTCATGACCGTGCTGAACAGTCTCAAGTGGATCTTGGGACAACCAATCCCACTCTAACGCTCGATGTCTGGCATGCGAAACTTGGCGGGCAAGCTAGCCGCCGGTATGCCGTCTCTGTCATCCCAGTCAAACCTCCGTCCTGCAATCTGATCCGTCTCATCATGGACTCAAGCCTCTCAACCTTGGCCTCCTGCTCGGCTAATCGAGTATCCTCAATAGTGGGACCATGGGAGGTGGCACTGTGATAGTAGGTGGTGGAATGGTCTCATAATGATCTGCCAGATGGAACGGAGTACCAAGTGAAACCCCAGGTGGACGAGTCTGTGCTGTCTGAGATGCATGAGGAATCGTCTCGTCAGTGACCATGCCAGCCGGATGAGGATCCTGGCGAGAACTCTCTATCTGATCCAAGCGTCTACTGACTCCGGCCATGAACTCCTGAAAGGAAGCAAGTGTGGAAGCTAGCTCGTCCGACATCTCAACTGAACTGTCTGAACTCGGATATGAATCTGCTCTGATCAATCGTCCTCCAACTCTCCTCCAAGAATGTGACTCCAGACTCAAATGACTCCTAAACTGACTCCCTACAATGCAAACAAAACGGATGAAGGACACTAAATAAAACTCCAAAAGGCGACAATACAACATACAAGCACGTGGTCCTGAGGTGGCAATCAAAAATCTGGATACATGACGAAAACTCTAGAGTCCTAAAGATATCCACTACGAGATGGCTACAAATGTGACCAAAGAATTCCTATCAATAATCCGAGATAAAAGAGGTGTGAAAAAACACACTATCACAAGATCAATACTCCATCTATAACCACATATCCTTGAATCAACCTTCAACTCGAGCTCCATAAGAGAAAAATAATAAGGTGATCAAGGCGACTCTCTTGAAAAAAAGTGTGAACATGAAAACGTGCCTTTCACCTTTCAGTAATGAAAATATGAGCATCGAG
The DNA here is from genome assembly GCF_004353265.1 of Vitis riparia. Taxonomy (NCBI): domain Eukaryota; kingdom Viridiplantae; phylum Streptophyta; class Magnoliopsida; order Vitales; family Vitaceae; genus Vitis; species Vitis riparia. The sequence continues at coordinate 2,483,502 of NC_048443.1, forward strand.
TCGAAAATTGAATCAATGATCAAACCAAGAATGAGGTATCGGGCTCGTGATAGGTGTACAATGCTAAAATAAGATGATCATGATCGATGAACATATCTCGAAGTATCAAGTAAGTGTCAGCAAAGTGAAAGGATGTGTCGAGCCAAGAAAGAAAAACGAAAGCCCTAAAAAAAAATGACAAACCCATCGAGCGAAAAACGTAATCCAATGTGACACAATAAAGGTGATCCGACTGATACTCAAACTCAAACCGATCTCTGAGTACTCTCAAATGGAGACTAAAAAAAAAGAAGAAGTAACAAATCCAAACTGTGACTACAGAGGCTCTGAAGGCTCTCAGATGCACCCACGTGTGAGGAAGGAATCCTAATCAAAGGATCTATAGCTCAACCTACAGGGTGAAGGTGGCTCTAAACGGATATGGGTGGACTTTAAAGATTCCTAGCAGAAGCGATCATACCCTCCGGTGGTACGCAACCCTCTGCACGCCTCCAAAGAGACGGGGCGCTTCCATACAAGGTGGTCATCACCTCCACACATGCACTACCTCGACATCCCAGGGGGTTCCTATAGTGAAAGCTCTCAAACTCTCAACGTTCAATAGTCAACTAAAGTGTGCAGTGAATGGTGTGGGTGCATCCGAAACCCTAAACAGCTAAAGCAGAAAGGAAACACACCGGCCGCACAAATATCCATGAAACCTAGCTCGGGGCTATACAGGTCTTCAAAGTTTGGACTCCAATCAGCATCAATATGTCGACCACCTCCAGAACGCTCCCAAACATAGATATAGCCCATCGCTAGACCCTATTCCTAATCACTAGCTCGGTCGAAGAGCAAACAAGGCAACAAGTCTCGTATCAAATACGAGACCTCACAAAACTAAGTCGACCGAGATTAGGGATTCAGAAATAAGGGGATAAGTGTGTGTCCCACATAGACATGCAACTCATGCAATCACACGGAATGAGAGAAGTCATGCAACAGACAGTCATGCAAAACATGTATATATCATCCAAATCTACACACAAGCTAATCAAGAAGAATATCTGGCAATGATAGCATGCTCCATGATAATCAAGATAATATATAATCGAGAGAATCAATCATGTCAAATCAAATGATATACAATGGCAAGTCTATACATGTGAGGTGATCAGAACAAACATGGCAAATTCAGGGTCACTATGCTAAGCGAGGTAAGATAAATAATCAACAACAGTCCAGCATGTCAATGTCTCAAACAAATATAGCGATGAAGCACAAAAAAAAATCACGGCATCGGAAGCCCCAATCAAGATAATCAATCAGCATGTCAAAGCCCAAATGAATATAATATCCATGCATGTCTCCAATAATATCAAAAACTCTCAATGTGCAATCACGAGAAAGGTACCCACCGATCGACCTATCAAACGCCACATTTGCTTCATCTTAAGTTCAAGCTTGACCCTCTAAATCTCCCCAGCGGAGTCGCCATTTTGTGGACCCCGCATTTCGGCTCATGCGTTTCCCACTCGATGGCGAGCTCGATTTTTATTTGAAAAATTGATTTTAATTGATTAAGAAAAATGACTTGGAGTCGCCACTTATTTTTGTTTTATTTTTAAAAGGTAAACAAAATAAGAAAGAAAAACCCTAAGTGTGACTCCTTATTTTGGAAAAGGCGGTCTGCGAAAAACCAGATCGGGTTCGGGGGTCAGGTTACTTATCGGGAAGGTACGGTACAGACCGTAACACCCCTTTAAGTCCCTAAAGTCGGGTCTCTATTAATAAAATGAAGCAATCATGGCAATTGATGAGGGAATCAATGAATACTCAGAGTGATCATGCACACGTGAGAATCTAAACATGCATACCGAAAATGACCAGAGCGGATGTGGATGCGTACCTGGGCAGTGATCCATGAAGCGCTATCGAGAAGTGAGGTTAGTGCACAATTAAGGAATAATTTCGAGCATGTCATAGAGCAGGATAAATCAATCATGTGTCATATCAAGTCAACCAATCAATCAGTCAATCATAAAAATCACGTATGTGGGGCCCCACCAAAGCCCGATCTATCTTGCACTAATTAGTCTCACAAATTCCATTATTCTGGAATTATGAAAATTACATTCATGCTTATGTAAAGTCAAGAGGAACAAAAGATTATTTGAAACCCGAATGGAATTAAAAACAGTTAGAGAGGAAACTGGATTTTTGAAATTTATTTTAAAATTAGAGTCTTGGGAATTAAATTTAATAATTGGAATTTTGGAAATTAAATTTAAAAGAAATTGAAAATCTTAAAATTATTTGAGAAGTAAAAATTGTGAAAATTAAATTTAAGAATTTGAGTTTTGAAAATTAAATTTGAAAGAAATTGAGATTTTAAAAGTTATTTGAGAGTTTGGAATTTTTTAAAAATTAAATTTAAGAAATGGAGTTTAAAAAATAATTTTTGAAAGAAATTGGAGTATTGGAAATTGAATTTAAGAGTGAGAATTTTGGAAGTTATTTAAATGTTGAATTTTTAAAAATAAACAAATAAATAGGTGAGTAAAATGATAATGATTAAATAAATTGATATGAAAATTGAAATTTCGGAAATTGGAATTTAGATTTAAAAAATGGAAATTTATACTATTATTTGAAGATAAAAGTTTTGGGAATCAAAATATTGGAAAATTAAAATAAATAAATAAAGATAGAGAATTAAAAAGGAATGTTGGTGCACACGCGTGAAAGGAAAAAAACAAAGGCAATTTAAGTGGAGGAAAACAGTGAAAAAATTAAATTGGGTTAGGTGGCTGCATAAGAGAATGGGAAGAATGGAAATGAGTTGACCAAGTTGGGGCCCTCATTCCAAGCTTCACTTCTCCACGTGTTCAACTTTCTCTTGTTCTCCTCCCTTCCTCTCAGCTACCACAAAAAACGAAGTGGCCTTCCTTTTAGCTTCTTCTTTCCTCTCAAAACCGCTCATCCATGGACATAACCCACACGAACCAGCAATAATAATAAGGGAATTCACAGCTCATTTTTGGTAAAGGCCACTCAGCATTTTCCGTTCCTAGCCTCACAACCCAACAATGAACTCACCAATTTAAAATAACATGTATGGCAGAAAAAAAAAATGTAGGGTAACATGAAGCATATGAACCCATATATGTTATAGCCTCAAGTGAAATCACAGAAAATGAGAAAATGGCATAGCAATCACATTCAAATGGTGAATGAAAGCTAAAACAACAAGACGAATGCATGAATGTGAAAATATAATGAAAAACATGAACAGAAGAAGAGAAAAAAAAAACCACAAAGCACGCACCTAGAAAGCTCTTCTCCAGCAAAAATCCGTGAGAAAACCCTTGAGTTCTTCCTCTCCCTTTTCCCCTTTTTTCCGTCAGTTTTTCCCCCTCTTTTTTTAGTCTGCTCCCGCAAGCCACGGACCTGCTCCACTGTGTGTCCTTGGAGCATGTCATCAGCATCTACCCACCACCATGGCCCCGGTCAACCTTACAGCTTACATGTTCTATGTTGCTTTTTCCAGCAGAGAGGGGTCCCCTCCTTATTTTCAAAAAAATGAGAGCTCACCCAAACCTCTCCCTCGGGTGGTCGTCACCAAAGGGGGGTCTACAACGCTGCATATAAAAAAACCTTCGAGTGCGTTCAACTAAAAACATTTGTCCGTTTGATAGTGATTTTAAAAAACATTTTCAACTTTTCTAACATTTGAAAATATTTATCTTTCGAGTATTAGAAAGATAGAAATGCTTATAAGAATCACTATTAAACATACTCTAAATACACTCTTTATGAGTGTTAATAAGTATTTTTAGTCAGTATGATTCTCTATAAACATATTTGAAAATTTCACTTATTAAGAGTCCATTTAGTAGTAACTTTATAAAACATTTTTAATATTTTTAACACTTCAAAATTTTTATCAAAAGAATTTTTTTCAAGTGCTAAAATATTAGAAACATTTGCTAAAATTATTGTAGGCTCTAAATATCTTTTTAGAAAACATTACAAATGGTTTTAAAATTTTTAAATGTAATTCCTACTAAAATCTTTTTATACCAAACGTGATTGTAGATAAACATGCCCAAATAGACTATAAAAAATTGTTTTTAATGTTTAAAAATGTTTTTTTTAATAAAATTAGTTGAATAAAATTTTAAAATTAAAATCACTTAAGATGTTTTTTGAATTAATGTCTAAAAACACTTTTGTTTTTGTTTTTGTTTTTGTTAAGTAACACCACAAAAACCCTATAAATCACCTTTTTTGCTAATAAATTTAATGGGAGAATTGTGGTGAAGGGAGAGTCCACTTGTTGATAATGGGTCAAACGTCCTTTTAAGTCCTCTAATTGATAGGAAATATATAAATTACAAAGAGACTAAATTATCATATCATTTAATACATCAAATAAAGAGTGGTGGCAGGGAGAATTTTATGAACCCCATGTGGTGCACCAAAGTTAGATTTTTGACCCTTGCATTTGTATATTTAATTGAAAATTATATATTTTAATAATACATTATTTTTTATTATAATTTATATATTTTAATAATATAAAATGTCATTACTTAATCTCTCATTACTAAATTGTTATCTTCCAAAATTTAATATAAATACAATTTTATTTAGTTATTGGTGGAAAAAAAACCTCCAACAAGAACCTTAAAGCAAGTTTTTATGTTCTTTCATTTATATACTCCAAATCAAATGTCATAATCAGATATATAAATTCAAGGATCAAAAATCTAACTTTGGTACAACACATGGAAATCATAAAATTCTCCCTACAACTATCTCCTCTATTTAATGTATTAAGTGATATGATATCTCTAAATTATGAAACTAAAAAGGACATTTGGTCCATTATTCACAAGTTGACTCCCTTTAGCTCAATTCTCCCAATTTAATTTTTCGGATATGGTTTTTGGGAGAAAAATGAATGGTGGTAGGGTCATCTCCCCAAGTACATTGTTTGACCAATAAATATGTGAGAGTAAGTTAGGGTAAATGAAGAGACTTTCGGAAAAAGAGAATAAAAGAAAGAAACTCCTCAACTAGGAACAATTTACTTAGTTTCATGACTCCCACCAATAAGTGCGTGAGATAAAGGTTAGGTGAATGAAGAAACTGAGAAAGAGAAATAGAGAATAAGAGAGGTGGGGGAAAGGGAAAACCAATAAATATGTGAAAGAAAGGTGAAGTGAATAAAGAGACAAAGGGGGAGAGAGAACAAGAGAAAGGTTGTTTCACAACTCCCACCAATAAGTATGTAAGAAAAAGGTTAGGTGAATGAAGAAACAAAAAAAAAAAAAAAAATAGGGAATGATAGAGAGGTGGGGGGAAGGGAAAACCGATAAATATGTGAAAGAAATATGAGGTGAATAAAGAGACATAGAAAAAGTGAATAAAGAGACAGAGAAAAGGAAAGAGAGAAGAAGAGAAAGGTTGTTTCACAACTCCCACGAATAAGTATATGAGAGAAAGGTTAGGTGAATGAAGAAACAAAAAAGAAAGAAAGAGGGAATGAGAGAGAGGTAGGGGAAAGGGAAAACCAATAAATATGTGAAAGAAAGATGAAGTGAATAAAGAGACAGAGAAAAAGTGAATAAAGAGACAGAGAAAAGGAAAGAGAGAAGAAGAGAAAGGTTGTTTCACAACTCCCATGAATAAGTATGTGAGAGAAAGGTTAAGTGAACGAAGAAACAAAAAAAGAGAAAGAGGGAATGAGATGTAAAATATTTACATAATCACATAGATTAATCATACATGATTAAAGGATACTAACAATAGAAAATCACTATAAAGAACATACTTGTTTGAGTCATGATAAAAAACCGTAATTGATTGTTGCAACCAAGTCTTCCTCTCTATGATTTTGATAACAGTTATGGTGGCTCTATGGGAAAACAGAAAAACCATTTTTATCTAGATTAGAGAGGGGACTTCGCATAACTCAAATTGGATTCTCATTGGGCCCTTCCATAATGGGCTTCAATGAGACCCATAGCCTACACTTGCCACTCAACTGAGCTTCTACTCAAAAGATGCAAAACCTAATCCAAAATGTGATCACTAGTTAATTGGGCTCATTATATAATAGATTATCCATTAACCCATTTTTGCAAATACAAATTATTCAATTAATGTTAGCCCATATAAAAAATTTTCTAACATGAGAAAGAGGTGGGGGAAAGGGAAAACCAATAAATATGTGAAAGAAAAGTGAATAAAGAGACAGAGAAAGGGAAAGAGAGAACAAGGGAAAGGTTGTTTCACAACTCCCACCAATAAGTATGTGAGAGAAAGGTTGGGTAAACGAAGAAATAGAAAAAGAGAATGAGAAAGAGGTGGGGGAAAGGGAAAACCAATAAATATGTTAAATAAAAGTGAAGTAAATAAATAGACAGAGAAAGGGTAAGAGAGAACAAGAGAAAGGTTGTTTCACAACTCCCACCATAGGAATGTGAGAGAAAGATTAGGTGAATGAAGAAACAAAAAAAGAGAAAGAGAGAATGAGAGAGAGGTGAAGGAAAGAGAAAACCACTAAATATATGAAAAAAATATGAAGTGAATAAAAAGACAGAGAAAAGGAAAGAGAAAACGAGAGAAAGGTGAGGATATTGGTTGTTTTCTTTTTTTCATCACCCATACATGAGATATAGAGTAAAGGTGGGAAAAATCAAAGAAAAGACAAAAAACAATGACAAAAATTTGAGTTTATAGCCAAAGTAATTTAAAAAAAAAAAAGCCAAAATAGTGCATATTTGAAAGTAATTGTTAAAATAGTCTTTGAATCCACATCATAAGCCTTTTCTAGCCATGTAGAATTTTTTTTTTTCCTTAAAAAACCACCTTTAGTCATTGTGGTTTTAAAAGTATCCTTAAAACCATAATTATAGACAATGGTTTTAAAATTTTGAGAAGGGCACTCTTCTTCCAAGTCATCACGTGCGCAAACCCAATACATCACGTGCATGCCGACGTGGCAAACGCACGAACCGTGCCACCCTTTTGTCGTCTCGCTAAAAGCCACTCATCTCTGCGCTGTCCTTCCTCCATTTCTCTCGCGCTTCACTCCCTCACTTTCCAACTCCCTCTCTCTGTCTCTAGGGTTTCCTTCCAGATCCTCTCTTTCCACGTACTACACCAATCCGCATTTTCGTTTCCGATTTTGTTTGTCCCGATTTGAAACTCTGTGTGTGTGTTTTTTTTTGGAAGTTTTGTTGTTAAGAATCGGATGATTTTGATTGAAATGGAGTTTGTTTTCTGGTGACTGTAGATTTGCGGAGATGTCGAAGGCTGGAGCTTTGGATCTCGCATCTGGTGTCGGCGGGAAGATTCAGAAAGATGAAGTGCTTTCCGCTGTTGAAAAGTACGAAAAAAAAGAAGAGAAAATTCTATGTTTTTTCTCTCTTTGCTTTGTTGTTTATTTTGGATTGATGCCTGAATCTCTGTTCTGGAATTTTTCTTCTTTTTTTTCTTCGTATCACTGAAAATGACATTAGTTTTGCATTAATTACTCTTTATAATGAGTTTAGATCCCTTACGCACTTTCAATCAATGCCAATTTTGATATTGACTCTGTCAACAGTCAAATCTAGTGAAACGAAAGTGTAATCCGTGAGGATTCTTTGAGAACTTTGCCTTGTTGTATGGATCTATTGCGTACATTGATCGGAATTTTGGTGATAGTTAGATTGTCGAGATTGCAATACGGCTGACGTGGGCAGCTGTGGGTCCTTAGTTTGGTTTGTGTACTGAGTGAAGTACATTTCGTTTAAGTTCTGGTAAAAGGTCACGATCTGTCTACTGATCTTATGTTTGTGCTAGGGCTTCGATGTACTGAAATGTTTCACGATTGAATTGTGTTCTCCGCCTGGTATATTCTTGGCTTTGGTAGCTGAAAATCAGGGAAAATGAAAGGAAGATATTTAGAAGGCTAGGGGTTTGAATTGTCGTTGTAATTAACTTTATTTTGTCCTGTTGGCCACTGTTGCTTGACAAGAAAGCAATTTTAAGCTTTTTTTTTTTTTTTTTTTAATTGAAAATGATGTGACTGGTGAAAGATAGTGCACCAATGCTCTTGGATATTATCTAAAAAACAACAAAACAAACAAATAAATAAATAAATAAAAATTAAGGGGGAAGAAAAACAAAGAAAAGAAAATACGAGCATGAATTTTGGTGTAGATCACAATTCTCGTATACTATGGGGAATTACTTAGGGATTTGCACATTAAGGTCTGAAAGGGACCTGCATTATAGGATTTGAATGATCTGGAATCACAGCTTATTTCCCAGAAAGACGTGGTCCAAGAAAAATAGAGTAAGCCAGTTTTTTCATCTTGTGGATTCTAGAATTTTCTTATCATCTTTCTGTGTCTATGAATCCTCTAGTTTTCTGCACAAGATGTTATCATGAGCTTTGTAAAAAGACTAACACAGCCTTTGGTTGCTGTTGAAAAAGGGATGTTGTCATTACAATTTCATTGCCCTTATGCTTTATCTTCAAAGCATTTTCATTCTATATAATCAAAGAATTGCACATAATAAATTTACCTACCAAAAAAAAAAAAAAGAATTGCACATAATAAATTTATTTCAGTGTCCATGGCCTGCATTCTTTGTAAAATGGTATATGGAAGATTTTGGAGTTTCTTTCCTTCACTTTATAGAATTATTGGTGTTATGCACAAATTATTAATATTCTTATACTGCAAACATGGTTGTTATGTGAGTTTAAGCTTTTTGAAAAATATCTGTATATGTTTTTTACTGATTCCTGGCATGGCATACATGATAGCCTGAGTATCTGGTGCTTGAGATTTGTTAGATGTATTTGAACATTTTAGTAAGAGTTTCAGGTTAATGCTTCAGGTATGAGAAGTATCATGTCTGTTATGGTGGTGAAGAAGAAGAGAGGAAAGCTAATTACAGTGACATGGTAACAGAAGCCCTTATGTTCCCACTTGTCCTTCATTTAAAAGTTAGCTATAGCTTTTCCCCCCCTCAATTCCTTTTTAAAATATACAACTTTAGTGTCATTTTGGATTATTTGATTTCAATTTTTCCTTCATTTAAAAGTTAGCTATAGCTTTTCCCCCCCTCAATTCCTTTTTAAAATATACAACTTTAGTGTCATTTTGGATTATTTGATTTCAATTTTTCTTTTCCCCTTTAATGATTGCATCTGCTACATTATTTTAAAAATCACAATGTGTTGAGATCTTATATTTATTTCTTTGAGATATTGCCAAAAATAAAATAAAAAAAGAAGAAAAAAGAATAGCTCCAGGATAACAAGTTGCCGAATAACCATTTTGATGAAGCCTCTTCTCTACAAGGCTCTTCTGAAAGAAACAATTTTTCTGAAGCTATATCACACCAGATGCCCAATGTAGGCTTTTGATGTACTGTTTTTATGTGAAATTAACTGACCGTCTAAACAAGACCATCTAATCCATAAGATTTGCCTCATGTGGATTTCAGGTTAATAAATATTATGATCTTGTTACCAGCTTCTATGAATTTGGATGGGGAGAGTCTTTCCATTTTGCACCCAGGTTTTTATTCATCTTAAAATATTATCTTCCCTGCTTTCTTTTAAATTTCTGCAATTTCAATAGTATTATGTTTCATGGTAGGTACCTCTGCTGCTTCTAAAAACTAATTGAAAATATGATGTTATGCATGCAGATGGAAAGGGGAGTCTCTCCGAGAGAGCATCAGGCGACATGAGCACTTCCTTGCTTTGCAACTAGGTGTGAAGCCTGGACAGAAGGTTTGTCTTCTTTGTTTATTTTTGCATTACAACATGGGAAAAACATTGGTAATTTGATTTTTCTTCCATTACTATAGGTGTTGGATGTAGGATGTGGAATTGGTGGACCACTAAGAGAAATTGCTCGATTTAGGTAATGGTTTTATTACTTGAACTTCTTTTTCTGCTTGGGTTTGGTTGTTGGTGCTCTTTCTCTCTCTTTTTTTTTCTTTTGTTTCTAATATCATTGATCATGGCATAACAAAAGCATAGTCCTGTATAGTAATTCTATATGCTGATTTATACCATGATTTAGTTATCTTGGTGATTTGCAGCTCAACATCGGTTACGGGGTTGAATAACAATGAATATCAGATAACAAGAGGAAGGGTATGTAAATGAGTAAAAGCTTAAATGCACTGCAATAGCTCCCATAAGAATGAGTTTTTATGTTTTATTATAGTTTTAGGTATTCTATAGCAATGGTTTGAACTACTTATTTTGTTTCTATTTCTGACTTGGGCATTAGAACAAGTCACCAAGATTAGGATGATGGCCATTTGGTTTGTTTCATTTCCAATGGCCAGTAACATTCTGCATGCCTTGCTTGTACATGGGCTGCACCCTTTTCTGGCACTTTTTAATTTTGTTTTAATTTATTCATTAAAACAAAATACTTATGAGCTACTGTTTCTCCATAGGAACTGAACCGCATTGCTGGAGTGGACAAAACCTGTGACTTTGTGAAGGTTGTTATCATTCTAGATAAAGTTCATGTTCTTGTTGCAACTCCTTTCCAAATGCTTTCTCAAATTTTTTTTTGGGGTTATTTCTCTTGATGTTATTTTTTTATTAATAAAAGCACTTAAATAGATTTGATTGATATGATAACAAGGTTACATTGATGGACCTCTTTATGATTAATTTTGTCATATCACTGCAGGCTGACTTCATGAAAATGCCATTTTCTGATAATACTTTTGATGCGGTATATGCGATTGAAGCAACCTGTCATGCTCCTGATGCGGTACATTATTTACAATTATCCATAATCAATTCCAGACTTTCGTATAAATCTCTCTTGTTTGAGGCTGCAATGTCAACATCTGTTTTGAATATTGTTTTAGCTGTTTGTTTACGGTGGTTTTATTTCTGGTTGAAATAGCTTGGATGCTATAAAGAGATCTACAGAGTATTGAGGCCTGGCCAGTGTTTTGCTGCATATGAATGGTGCATGACTGATGCCTTTGATCCCAATAACCAAGAACACCAAAAAATCAAGGTTATAAATGTTTGAAGCATATAATCCTGATATTTGTGTACCTGTTTGACCTATTACTTGCTCTTAACTGATTGATAAAATAATATATTCCATGGTTACAGGCAGAAATAGAAATTGGTGATGGCCTTCCAGACATCAGATTGACTAGACAATGCCTTGAAGCCCTAAAACAAGCAGGTTTTGAGGTGAGTGAAAACCTATGTTTTTTGTACTGAACCTCCTATGAGTTTGTGAGAAAATGATCAGCAGGAGGGTCTTATCTCTGTTTTTGTTCTCTATCAAGGTTATTTGGGAGAAAGACCTAGCTATGGGCTCACCTCTTCCTTGGTACTTGCCTTTAGATAAAAGTCACTTCTCATTAAGTAGCTTCCGTCTAACAGCTGTTGGACGTTTCATTACTAAAAACATGGTAAGGTTTTCATATGCTGCCTCATGCTCTTGTTACGTTTTCTTTAACTCTTCAAAAATGATAAAATTATCCCCTTGGGAGTTGCTCTTTATGCTTTGGAACTCTGGTATTTCCTGAGTATTCTTTTTGTTCTTAATATATTGAAAGCATAATTAGTGCTTGGTTTTCTTCTACCATTTTAGGTCAAGGCTCTAGAATTTGTGGGACTTGCTCCAAAGGGAAGTCAAAGAGTTCAAGCTTTTCTAGAGAAAGCTGCAGAAGGGCTAGTTGATGGTGGAAAGTATGACTTCTCTTCCCTAAACAGAATTTTCTTTCATATCATTCTTCCCATCCTATGTAAGAATGGGAATATATCAAACTTATTTGTTAGAGTATCTTGTTTCTGATCCTATCTTCGTACTTGAAAAGCGGTCCTCATCCCCATAGTTTTTAGGAGTGGGAACATGGTAAATGTGCAGAGTGCAAAACTATAAGGTCCATTAGGTGGGCTTAGTCATCAAAGACACTACTAGGCCAATACCAATAATTGGCACAAGTGGGTGATTTTGGACGCACATTAGTAGAACTTTTCGCTATGTTTGGTTCTAGGAAAGTACCAAGTAAAGAAAAAAATGTTAAGGAAAAATATTTTCTCATGTTTGATTTTAGTATGAAAAATATGAAATAAAATCAAATATAGTTTAAAGTAGTTAAAAACTGATACATTTTCAAATTATTTAAAGAAGAGTTAAAATAAGTCAAATCGATATGAAAATAATTTTTTCATTCATTTTTTCCTTCCAATTTTTCTTTCTATTTTCTTTTCTTTGCATTTTTTTGAAAACCAAACATAACCTTTGGTAATCATTGGAAGGATTCAACTGTTCAGTGAAATCGAGTAAAATCAGACTATTCAAAATGATCCTACATTGACCTAATCATTAGGATTAAACCACAGACCTACCTTCTCCTTTACACACTCCAAGCCAATTGATAAACGATTATCTGAAAAGAGAGGCTTCTAAAGTTCGTATTTTATATGTATTGATTTACACATTCTTTTCTTTTCAGTGCTAATTTCCATCAACTACTAACCCAATTATGTGACTACTTCCAGGAAAGAGATCTTCACACCCATGTATTTCTTCTTGGCTCGAAAACCAAACTCAGATGGTCAGTTATGTGGCAGTTGGACCCAATAACCCGCTGTAGGTATCAAATCAAAAACTCTCTTAGAACTGGGAGTTGACCGGCCTAGGCTGACTTTTGGTGTGTGATTGCTTGTCTTCTTTCGGTTTCCTGCAAGTTTATTTGGCTCTCACCATATTTTTTTGATAGACCTTATTTGGCTTTCACCATATTTTTTTTTTGATAGACCTTATTTGGCTCTCACCATATGTTATCAGCTTCGTCTCCCATTACAATTTCTTCACATATCCGATGAATGAATTTTTCTATAACTTGCTTCATTCCTTTTTGCCTATCCTGTATGTATTATCTTGTTTTTAATTCTATATGGTTTAGAGTCATGCGCTGCCATATGGCAGAATGTGATTGAAAGCTAGTGGCGTGCTAGTTCTATGAGAATATGCCCGTTGTCTGCGCCGTTCCTTATTAGCCTGTTTCGTAAACAGAAAATTGTTTTTGAAACTCGAAAACCCAATTAGATTTTTTTTTTCTTCAAAATTTGTAATGAAAATATGGCATTTTCTAAAAATATTTTTAATTATTTTAAATAAATAATTATATAAATGGTACGAGGAATGATTGAAAATACAGAATTATATAAACGGCATTTTTAAGACATATTTGAAAATACAAAAAACGGGTTAAGAAGATTCCAAGTTTTTAAATAATTTGTTTCAAAAAACATCAGTTTTGAAACTATTGCCAAAAATTGTTTGTAAGTTTTATTTGGAAATTGTTCTTCAAAATAGTCGTTTGTTCAATGATAAATTTATAAAGAAAAATAGTTTTTGGAGAAATTGTTTAAAAAAAATTAGAACAAATTTAGTATGTTTTTAGTTATTTTTTGTATAATAATTAAAAAAAATAGAGAATATTTTAAAAATTTTATATTATTTCAAAATACCTACTATTTTCATGGAGAACTTTTATTTAGAGTTCTTATTAGAATTTTATTTTTGAAAATAATTAAAGATTAATAATTATTTTCAAAATCCGTTTCTGAAAAGTTATTTTGAAAATCATTAAAAATGTCATAAATTTAATGTTGGCTAGACTTGAAATTGTCAAATCATATTTAGTTAGATTGTGAAAGAGTCAAGATACATCCTGGGGCGGTTGGAATTGTCCCTAAGACAGGTTCGACCTGGGGAGTGTCGTGCTCTGCTACACTCTCTGACCCACCACCAACATGCCTGCAAATTGGAACTTGTCAAGACGGCAATCGGAATCCTAGCAGTTTAGATTCGATTTGATGCGGTGGTCAAGTTGGTGGTTTTTATTTTTCGGGTGCAAAAATGTTTTAAAACAACATTCTATCTAGAAGATTTCATCTTAAACATGTGTTAAAAAAAAATGAATTCATTTAAAAGTATTATATATTTTTATTTATTTTATAAATCATTATTTTTAATATTAAAAAGAAAAAAAATCCCAAGTTGGTACTCCTAGTTCTTGTAATTCTCAATACCAGTCACCTAGAAAAATTAAAGCCACCTTCAAGGCCGCCGGAAAAGTCAAATCTTTTTAATTGAATTTTCAATTAATAAAAAATGCCTCTAGAATGCAGCAAAGTCTTTGCCAAAAGTCTAGGAGGATTGAAGTCTGCATAATTGACGCCGTTAACTCCATTGCATTCAGTAAAATTGAGATATTATACTTTTAATATAATTTCTTTTATTGGAAGAGGGAGATTTAAATTTTAAAAGCAACATTTGAATATTAAACTTTTAAATTAAGGTTGAAGTGGGATCACGTTTTACCCACGTTCCATTCCTTTGTATCAATTTTAACAATCTTAAAATTGATAGACACCATGGTATTTAAGTTTTAAGTTTGATTGCGTGTAGCTCAACATCTCATCCTACTTCTCCCCTAATTTTATATAAAAGGTTAGTATCTTATGTAAGTTTAGGAAAAACTAAATCCGTGATATCAATTTCATTTATTTATACTTTGCACATAGATTAAATGGTACTCTCAATTATCTATATTTTATTATACATATTTAACGATTTAGATCTAAACTTCGACAGATATCAAACTTTGTATTACGAACAAGAGTCAATTTTAATTGTGAAGTCTGAATAGATATGAATTTATCTTACCTTTGAACAAGAATTGAATAAAAAATTATTATTCACATCTCAAATTTTTTGTTTATAATATTATATTAAAATATTTCAAAATAAGATTTGACTTATACATAAAATTTACTAAAATATATCAAGCCCAATAACAAAAACTCCAAGTTTGTTTTTACATGCTTGAAAGTAAAAAAAAAAAAAAAAAAAGTGAATAACTAAAACAAAATGATATCAAATATCTATTATTTTACTTCAATGAGAGTTTTTCATAAATTTTCAACAATTCTTACTAGCATTGAAAAGAATGTTATTATTAAAAAATTAAAAAGAAGTTACTAATAGATTAAAATGCAAATTCTTAGTGAACTTCTGAGTTATGTTTGATTCTCAAAAAGTAATAAGGAAAGAAAAAATGTTAAAGAAAAATGTTTTTTTATGTTTGGTTTCATCTTAGAAAATACGAAAGAAAATAAAATATAATTAAAAATTTATACATTTTAAAATTATTTAATATTTATATAATAGAAGAAAATAAATGAAATGAATTTGAAAAAATGTATAAAAACAACTTATTGACTTTGAATCCATTTTTTATTTCCTTTTATATTTTTTTCTTTCCATTTTTGCTTTTTATTTTCTTTCATTCACATTTTCCCTCAAAATTTCCATGAACCAAACAGTCATAATATCATGCCAAAAAAATTCGCAACACATTTAATTAAAAAAAAAAATTAATCAAACCTTTTGATTTATATTTGATGCACAACTCCATTAAATGACAAAAAATAGTAATTTATAAACACATTTTTTTTAAGCTTTTGTTTTTTTTTATAATTATACTTTCATGTTGTATATTACCTAATATTTTCTTTTATAATAATTAACATTTTAGAAATTTTGAAACTAAATTCCAACATTTTCTTAATTAAATGACTCTTATAATTATATTTTTGATTCCTAAATATATATATATATATATATATATATATATATATATATATATATATATATATATATATATATATATATATATATATATTAAATTAAATTCCTAAAAGAAAAGTGGGGTATAATAATGAAATATTTCATATATAATTTTTTACATTTCATAATTTCTTCAAATATAATTTCCTGGAAAAATAAAAGAAAAGAAAAAGGAATCTTTAAGATCTCTCAATTCATTAAATTAAATCAAATCAGAACAACCATGACAGGACAAAACATCAAGAGAAAAAAAGGAGGATACAAAATGAACCCTTTTTTTTTTTTTTTTTGTTAAAAGACAAAAGTCTTTTTACAGTTTATACTTTAAGTAAACATTAAATAAGTATGTAAATAAAATAAATGAAATTACAGAACTTACTTTAATTCTATGAATCCGAGCCCAGTGACAACACTGTTTCCTTAAGACAATTTTATTCCCTCTCTGGTGCTCAAGGTAGTGAATAAATGTCTCCCAAGATAGAACGGATTTTCAGTTCTACAGAAGCAGCACTTCAATCTGTAGAACACCACGAACACAACTTGTGTTTTGTACTCGAACTGACAAAGGATGCAAAGAAGAGAGAGAGAAATATTCAGGAATTAATTCTATATATGTTTAATGTCGGGGTAGAAAGTCTATTTATAGTCTTCCTGGTGTCTGTTTAGAATAGGTATAAACCTATTCGGAATAGACACGTACCTGTTTGGAATAGTCATGAACCTGTTCGGTTTATACCAAGTTTTCTCAAATATACCATTTCAAGTGGGTGAATTTGGAGTCAATTTTCTCATTCTATACTTATTTCCAACAATCCCCCACATGAATGTAAAATTGGCTTTACAACATGCAAAATGAATATGCAGACACTAGTTCGAGTACAAATGAAAAGTTACTGCTTCAGACTAAGTGACCATTGGTCTTGAACTTGCCCTAGTGAAGACTATCGGATTTACTTGGCCAGTCAATAGACGTTGTCTTTGAATTGCCAGCCGTTGGTGTAAACCAAGACAATAGAATCACGCAGTACCATTTCTAACACAGTTGGTTCTCACGTTTGTGTTCATTTTGGCCTTGAACACCTCTTGGTTCCGTGAGTATGTTAGAGAATTTAGCCTTTCATAATTCTCATAGAAGTGGCCCCCTTCTTACTCACGTAGGTGATTTCTATTAAGAATATCCTGCAATATCCCACTTATGACACAATTTCATAAGCTATAGAAATCATTAAAAGCGTATCTTATCCTGATTCTCGCGGCAGATATGCACTGTCTCATCATAGGAATGGTTTGGAGTAAGAATCTCCGCAGTGCGTTCTGAGTTCTACATAGTTCGGTTTGCCCTTTGAACCTAGATCTTGGGATCTCCAGTCAGCTAGGTTGGGTTGCCACTATGATGACCCTTGGTTTGTTTCATAGGCTTTAGACCCATTCCCTTTGATGAACTTTCTACTTGCTCTCTAGTTAAACCTTTTGTAAGCGGATCCGCAATATTATCTTTTGACCTTACGTAGTCAATTGAGATAATTCCATTTGAGAGCAATTGCCTAACGGTATTATGTCGACGTCGTATGTGACGTGACTTACCGTTATAGTTATGACTCTGTGCTCTTCCAATTGCTGATTGGCTATCACAATGGATGCAAATAGCAGGCACAGGTTTTGACCAATTTGGAATATCCTCTAAGAAATTTCGTAGCCATTCGGCTTCTTCTCCAGCTTTATCTATTGCAATGAATTCTGATTCCATTGTAGATCGAGCTATACAAGTTTGTTTTGAGGATTTCCAAGACACAGCTGCACCTCCAAGTGTAAACACATATCCACTTGTGGATTTTGAGTCTTTTGAGTCAGATATCCAATTAGCATCGCTGTATCCTTCAAGTACAGCTGGATATCTTGTGAAATGCAGTCCATAATTTTGAGTATATTTAAGGTATCCCAAAACTCGTATTATTGATTTCCAATGATTTTCTCCGGGATTACTCGTAAATCGACTTAGCTTACTAACGGAGTATGCTATATCAGGTCGAGTGCAGTTCATCACATACATTAGACTGCCAATTATACGAGAATATTCTAATTGAGATTTTCCTATGCCAGTATTCTTAAAAAGATAAAGATTTACATCCATAGGTGTCTTCTTTGGTCTTATATCGTACTTCTTGAATTTCTCAAGTATTTTCTCAATGTAATGAGATTGAGAAAGTATAAGACCATCATAAGTTTTTGAGACCTTAATTCCCAAAATTATATTTGCCACACCTAGATCTTTCATATCAAATCTACTGGATAGCATTTGTTTAGTCATTTTTATCATATTGGTATCACTACCAATAATTAACATGTCATCAACATATAGACATACAATGACATATCCTTTTTGAGTGTTTTTGACATAAACGCATTTATCACATTCATTAATTTTGAATCCATTTGATATCATGGCATTGTCAAATTTCTCATGCCATTGTTTAGGTGCTTGCTTTAATCCATATAAGGATTTAACAAGCTTACACACTTTCCTCTCTTGTCCAGGAGCTATAAACCCTTCAGGTTGATCCATATATATTTCTTCATCTAATTCACCGTTCAAAAATGCCGTTTTAACATCCATTTGATGTATTTCAAGATTATTTATTGCTGCTATAGCAATTAACATACGAATAGAAGTTATTCGGCTAACTGGTGAATAAGTGTCAAAATAATCCAATCCTTCCCTTTGCTTGTACCCTTTGGCAACAAGTCTTGCTTTGTATTTATCAATTGAACCATCTGCCTTCATTTTCTTTTTGAAAATCCACTTACATCCCAATGTTTTGGTACCTGGTGGAAGATCCACTAGTTCCCAAGTATGGTTTTGCAGAATAGATTCAATTTCACTATTAATTGCTTCTTTCCAATATGAAGCTTCAGGGGAGGACATAGCTTCTTTGAACGTTTGAAGATCATTTTCTAACAAATATGTTAGAAAATCTGGGCCAAACGAAGTTGACTTTCTTGCCCTTTTTCCACGTCTAGGTTCTTCATCAACTTGTTTTTCTTTTGATTCTTGATTTACTTCTAATTGATTATTACCAAAAGTAATATCATGAGTCCTCTTTTGTGTACTTGTTTCAGATGGCTTGTTATACGGAAAAATAGTTTCAAAGAATGCAGCATTCCTTGATTCTATAATTGTATTAACATGCACATCAGGAATCTCGGACTTATAAACAAGAAAACGATATGCACTACTATTATTAGCATAACCAATGAATATACAATCACACCCCCACACTTTTAGATATTTATAGCAAGGCTTGTGACCTTTCCATAATTCATAAGGTGTTTTAAGTGTTTTTTTATGAGGCATTTTGTTAAGAATATAATTGGCGGAAAGCAAAGCTTCCCCCCACAAATTCTGGGGTAAACCAGAACTTAACAACATAGCATTCATCATTTCTTTCAATGTTCTATTTTTGCGTTCAGCAATCCCATTAGATTGAGGAGAATATGGAGCGGTAGTTTGGTGAATGATTCCATGTTCTAAACAGAACTCCTCGAAAGGGGATTCATATTCACCACCTCTATCGCTTCTTATTGCCTTAATCTTTTGCTAAGTTGATTCTCAACTTCATTTTTATAATGTTTAAACATTTCAATTGCCTCATCTTTGCTTTTAAGCAAATATACATAACAGTATCTAGTGCAATCATCGATAAAAGTAATAAAATACTTTTTCCCACCTCTCGTTCGCACAAACTTTAAATCACAAATATCACTGTGAATTAAGTCTAGAGGTTCAGTACTTCTTTCAACTGAATGAAAAGGTACTTTTGTTAATTTAGATTCTACACAAGTTTCACATTTATGATTAGGATCAATATTAAATTTAGGTAGATAATCTAAGTGAATTAATCTACGTAGAGTATCATAATTAACATGTCCTAATCTACCATGCCAAATATTAGAAGACTCAAGCAAGTAAGCAGAAGAATCAATCTTATTATTATTAATAGACTTAGGAACAACAGTCATTACATTCATCTTAAAGAGCCCATCACTAAGATAGCCCTTTCCTACAAACATCTCATTCTTTGTAAGTACAAACTTATCAGACACAAACACTAATTTGAAACCATTTTTGCTAAGCAAAGATCCAGAAACCAAGTTCTTGCGAATGTCTGGCACATGAAGCACATCATTTAAAGTGAGTTCTTTGCCAGAAGTCATTTTCAGAATCACCTTCCCACGGCCTTCAACTTTGGAACTAGAAGAGTTACCCATGAATAATTCTTCATTTTGCTCCACGGGCTTGTAAGTTGAAAACATCCACTTGTTGGAACATATGTGACGAGTAGCCCCAGTGTCCACCCACCATTCCTTGGTGTTTCCTACAATATTGCATTCGGATACAACAGCGGAAAGATTCATCTCGGAGACATCATTTGAAAGTTTATCAAATTCTGTCACATTAGCTTGGGGTTTCTTTTCCTTCTTTGGCTTACGGCAATCATTAGACTTGTGACCAGTTTTGCCACAATTATAACATTTGCCTTTGAATTTCTTCGCCGCATTTGATCATTGATTCTGATTTTGATCACCATGCTTTCGTTTCTTATTAGTTTTTGGTCCTTGTTCAATAACATTGGCTTTAGCCTCCATTGAATTATTTCCCTTCTTTTCATATTTTCGGTTGTTCTCCTCAATCCTTAACCTCACAATTAATTCTTCAAGATTCATCTCTTTGCGTTTGTGCTTGAGATAATTCTTGAAGTCCTTCCATAGTGGTGGTAATTTTTCAATCACAGCAGCCACTTGAAATGAGTCACTAAGACTCATTCCCTCAAAATGGATTTCATGAAGAATAACTTGCAGTTCTTGAACTTGACTTATAACTATTTTGGAATCGATCATTTTGAAATCAAGAAATTTGCCGACTATGAATTTCTTCATGCCAGCGTCCTCGGTTTTGTATTTCTTGTCAAGTGAATCCCATAGTTCCTTTGCTGTCTTGAGTGAACAATACACATTGTAAAGTGTATTGTCTAAGCCATTAAGCACATAATTTCTGCATAAGAAATCAGAATGCTTCCATGCATCCACGGCAGCAACCTTTTCCTTGTTGGTTTCTCCTTCTGCAAGTATGGGACATTCTTCATGAAGGAACCTTGCCAAGTTCAATGTGGTGAGGTAGAAGAGCATCTTTTGTTGCCAACGTTTGAACTCATTCCCATTGAATTTCTCTGGTTTTTCTCCATGAGTCAAATTCATTGTAGGAATATTGCTTGAAGATGCCATTTGATTTCTGTTACAAAAACAGAAATGCAGAAAATTCAGAATACAAAATTCTGATTTAACAAAAAAAAATAATAATAATAATAGATGAATAGAAAGTCAGTAATCTCTATTTTTTACATTTAGATCTCGATTTTCATTTCTCCGATTGTGTTGGATCTGATTTCTGGAGTTTTTGATTAACATGGCTTTGTGTTTTGATTACTAATCCATGTTTTTCGATTTGCAATCGAAATAAGGTGTTTCCGAATATCCGAGATCTGGGGTTTTTGTTGTTCAATTAATATCGTTTCAATAGGGTTTTCTGATTCTATTTTCCAGTCGGTCTATTCCCCGTTAACCGTTCGGAAAAAATGAAGGAAAATGGTACTAAACCTAATTGAGGTATCAAGCATCGTTTGGTTGCCTGGAGAACTTGGAATTGGGATTGAAGGACCCCAACTTGGATTTGGAATTACATCCACAACAGCAACACGGCGTTTGATATTGGGGATTGGTTCCTTAAGGTTACTGGAAACCTAGGGTTTCTATATGTGGATGGGTTTAAGTAGTGTTTTTTTTTTTTTCTGGCCATGTGTTTGTTACATATCTAAATGTGATTTCCAGATCTTATAAAAGGGGCCTTTTGTTAATCACTTTGTTTTATCTCGCAATTTGGATTGTGTTGCTGCAATGTAGTGCTTTATAAAATTGTCTTAAGATTGTTAAAAGACAAAAGTCTTTTTACAGTTTATACTTTAAGTAAACATTAAATAAGTATGTAAATAAAATAAATGAAATTACAGAACTTACTTTAATTCTATGAATCCGAGCCCAGTGACAACACTGTTTCCTTAAGACAATTTTATTCCTTCTCTGGTGCTCAAGGTAGTGAATAAATGTCTCCTAAGATAGAACGGATTTTCAGTTCTACAGAAGCAGCACTTCAATCTGTAGAACACCACGAACACAACTTGTGTTTTGTACTCGAACTGACAAAGGATGCAAAGAAGAGAGAGAGAGAGAAATATTCAGGAATTAATTCTATATTTGTTTAATGTCGGGGTAGAAAGTCTATTTATAGTCTTCCTGGTGTCTGTTTAGAATAGGTATAAACCTATTCGGAATAGACACGTACCTGTTTGGAATAGTCATGAACCTGTTCGGTTTATACCAAGTTTTCTCAAATATACCATTTCAAGTGGGTGAATTTGGAGTCAATTTTCTCATTCTATACTTATTTCCAACAATTTTTTCTTTATCAAATGGAATAGAGAATGATATGATCTTCATGAGCATCCTTGACCCCCTTGGAGCCGCAGCTGGACCCATCGAGGCCGGCGGAGGAGGCCAGGCCGCCGTGAGGATGGTGGTGGTCCTGGTCGTGGTCGGAGTTGGACGGAGGGTGGTAGTACATCCGGGCAGTTTGTGGGCAGTGGGAGTGGAACCTTGTCACTATTCTCACCCCTGCATCCAGCAGCTCTGTGTACTTTCCCATCTCACTTTCTCGCCCTCCAAACACGATATTTTCTCTCTCGAAACAACCCCTTTCTTTCATTCCTTTATTTGGCAGAAACAAAAGAAAAGATAAAAAAAAAAACAAAAAAACAAAAAACAAAAAACCCTGCTAACACCCCCTTTTTTTCCCTCTCTCCAAAGAGCCTCATTTCTTCTCTTTCTTTCCTTCCGGGGAGAAAGAAAAGAAAGGAAAAGAAAAAGAAAGACGAAAAAATGGAAAATATATTAGAAGACGTCCCAAATGGAACAGCTCATGAGACGAGACGGAGATAGTGTGAAATGTTTGTGAATAGCCACAAAGCCAACTTGTGGTGTAGATATATACAGACAGGATTGCAGCTGTGCTTTGCCGGATTCTTTTCACATTTTGCATACTTTTCTCCCTTTTCATCTTTTTTGTGTTTTGGCCCACTACTCTTTTCCTTTTCCCCTAAATTTTTGGTATTTTTTTTAATATTGGGGAAAAGATGATGTATTTTTCATCCTTTAACTTATATTCCGTAAATATTTTTAAAAGATTTATATTCCATAAATTATTTAGTTAGAATATATGAAAACTCGCTTTTTCCTCCAAAAAGATGCATCATTTAATGAGGCACATATGGATAGAGTACAAATGATCGAGTGTGATGTGTTTTGCATACTAATAGAGAATAAGAAATATTGTCTCCAAGTTTTCTCTTTTTATTTATTTATTATGTTGCACATTACATGACTTTTCAAATCTTCCTCGTAAAGGCAGCAAGATGTTGAAGTTGAAAAATTAGGTTGTCCCCAACCGTCAATATTGCTGGAACCATTAATTTTAGGGGTTGCTTGTAACACCCAAAATGAACTTTAGGGGCAAAATAATAAATTAAAAATTAATTCATTAATTAATTAAACTAAAAGAGTCACTTTACAATTAAAAATCCTAGGTATAAATTAGATTTTTCCTCTTATCTTCTTTATTTAGAAAACTCTATTAACAAAAAATCAAGAGAATTGGATAACGTATGGCTAAAAGTTTGGAGGTTTAGAGTTTGAAGTTCAGATTTTTCCAAGTAAAATTCTAACCCTAGTTAATATATTATATTTTTTAGTTAGTTTTGAACACATTAGATATTCTTTAGAAAATTTTAATTTAGATTAGGGTTAGTTTAGTTAATTTATTTTAAGATCAAAAGATTGAAATTATGAATATAGGTTGTTTCATTGATGAAAATAGGGAAATTCAAATTTTTTTTAGATGAATAGATCTAAACAATGAAATTTTAAAAATTAAATAAGTAAATAAATCTATGATTATATGTGGCTTAAGGGATTGGAAAATAATAAGAAAAAGAATTGCATGCTTCTAGATTTTGGATTTGAGGCACTAAAGAAAGAAAAAATAAATTAATATGTAATTGTGACAGGCAAATGGTGGGAGTGGAATAAATTAAAATAATAATAATGAGTAGAATTGTGGGGACTGTTGGAGTTGGTAAAAGTACATGGGGTATTTTGTTAAGTAAGGGGGGACATTTGGATTAATAAGAATAATGATAATAATAATAATAATAATAATAATAGTAAAAATTGTGTGATTTGGATGCTTGTGAGCAACTTACGACTGTTTGGATGTTGCAGGGTATCGAAAAAATATAGTAATAATAATAGTAATTGTTTTTAATAAAAGTTTTAATTTAGTTTAAGTATACAAAAGAAATAAATGGTTGAATAAGATTTGGAAGAAATATGAGTTTATAAAAAATTTGGAAATTCATTAAATTATATTATTATTATTTAAGAAGTTAAAAATAATATTGGGTAGTAATAATATTAGCATGAAAAATTAATTAGGATCCCTAATACTAAATAAAATATTTTTAGGATTGTCAAATTTTTACCTTTAAATAATTGTGTATGATATTATGTTAGGTAAGAAGTAACTTCGTCAAGCTAAATACTTCAAGTTTTTGAGTGTTTCTTCAAGGTAAGGGAAATTAATGCAGATTTTTATAAAAGAAAATAATTTCCTTTTTATATTGTATTTTGAAATGTGCAAAAATATTATTTTTATTTTTTCGCATGGATCAAATATGTGTTTTGTATGGAAAGTATTTTTTTGAGAATTTTCTTTGTTTATTTATGAAAAGTGAAAAATTGAGGAGATATGATATTTTGTTTTGTAAGTTTGAATTAATGAAATAAAGTATTTGACTCTGAATTATATGACCCTAGTCAACGGATTATAATAGTTGACCTTATGGTCCTAGTCAACGGGTTATAATTGTTGACATTTGGATTTGTTCACCGTAACTAGAACAAATTTGAAACTAGACACTCATTTGTGAAGTCCCACCTAATTGGGCACTATTTGTTATTTGATAATTAGAGTAAAAATATTTTGAATGTATTTGATTTGGTTTTGATGAGAAATTGTTTTGAAATAGATATGAGAAAGTTTTGTTGAAAAGTTTGAATGTATTAGTATTTTGAACTCAAAAGTTTTTATGAAAATAAGTATATGTTATATCTCCTATTTGCAAACATGATTGAAAATGTTTGATCCATAAAACTGCATTGATGTTCAATTTTTTTTATACTCTCAGTTCGGGTGAGGAGTGATGGCTAGGCTGGGGAATTTTTCTTTGTTAGGATTTTGGTTCAAACTTAATTTTGGACTCTATTTAGAAGTTAAAATTTAATTCCCGTTTAAATTATTTGAATTTAGAGTTTTTTTGGACAATAACACTTTGGTTGATGTGTTAGTTTTTTTTTTAAAGTTGATACTTGAAGATTTTAGAATTTTATCCTACTACTCTGAACATAAATTTGGGAATTGGTAAATTTCCAATTACAATATGAATGTTTATGTCGTTTCCACTTTGAGCCTTTGGGCTTGAGGTGTGAAATGACCGTCATGCCCTTAGAGTGGGTTTTGGGGTGTGACAGAGTGGTATTAGAGCACTAGGTTATGATCTTGTTAGGAACATGTTTTAGTTTACTTTGGGGATAGATGAGTGACACATTAGTTTAAGTTTCAGTTTCGTCTTGTATAAATTCCTATTCTTCCTTATGAATCTAAATTGTCTAATTGGTTTTCTAGTGACTAATTTAGTTATACCTAATGCTTTATAGGACAACATGCCACCAAGAAGACCAGCATCCTCCCAAAACAATTAGGCTAATAATGATATACCTCATCCACTTGAGGGTTTGCCTCCCATGAATACAGAAGGGCTTTATAGGTATCTTGAGACTTTAACTGGTTTGGTTGAGCGTCAAGCTAGAGCTATTGAGACTCAAGCTCTTGGACAACCCTCATCTTCTAGGGGTAGCTCATTTGATGACTTTAAGAAGTTAGGTCATCCTTATTTTTCTAGTACTTCAGACCCAATGGAAGTAGAAGCTTGGATTCTTAAGATAGAGAAATTCTTTGATGTTATAGATTGCTCTGGGAAGCAAAAGGCCTCTTATGCAGGATTTATGTTAGATAAAAAAGCATATCATTGGTGGCATATGACCAAAAGGTTTTTAGAGGATCAAGGACTTATAGTTTGGAGATAGTTTAAGGAGGCATTTTACAAAAAATACTTTCCCAATAGTGTTAGACGACAAAAAGTAGGAGAGTTTGTTTGTTTGGAATAGGGGGATATGACGGTGGCCCAGTATGAAGCTAAATTTACAGAATTGTCACGTTTTGCTCCATAATTGATTGCTATAGAGGAGGAAAATGCATTAAAATTTCAGGATGGATTGAAACCCTATTTGAAGAACAAAATATCTATTTTGAAGCTTAGTGTCTGTTCAGAGGTTGTAGATAGAGCCCTTATAGCGAAAAAGGATAATAAGGAGTTTCAGCAGTACAGAGAGCAACAAAGAAAGAGAGGTAGGAGTGATAGTGCCCATGATAACCAAGCACAAAAAATGTTTGTTTCAACTGAGAGATAGATTAAAGGGGAAGTAGTGCAAAATTTAGATGTGACTTGTTCTATTTGTGGAAAGAAACGTTGGGGTAAACCTTGCTATAAAGAGTCTGGAGCTTGCTTTGGTTGTGGGAAGCATGGACATATGATTCGGGATTGTCCACAGAATAAGAAGTTTATAATTGGGAAGCCTAAGGAGGAGAATAAGGGGGGATAAACAGAAACCTAGAGTCCAAGGGCGGATGTTTGCTATGACTCATCAAGATGCTCAAGCCACTTTTGATGTGGCGATAGGTACTATTCAAATTTGCAATTTATTGCTAGAGCCTTGATTGACCTAAACTCAACACACTCTTTGTTTCAATATGTTTTGTTGGGTATGCTTCTTGGTATTCTTAACTTTGATTTGACTGTGGCTTTTCCTATGGGACATTCTATTGTGGAAAATATTATGTTTAGAGGTTATCTTATGATGACTAGTTATATGGAGATGTTAGTTGACTTAGTACTTCTTGACCATTAGGATTTTGATGTGATTTTGGATATGGATTGGTTAGTTTCCTTCTATGTCTATATTAATTGTTTTGGTAAAAAAAAAGGTGACTATCCACATTCCTAGCTAACATGTGTTTAGTTTTGAGGGAAAACATGTAATTAGACCATTGTGTATAATCTTAGCTTTATGAGCTAGTTCCTTGCTTAGAAAGGTTTGTTAAGGGTTATATGCTTATGTGGTGCATGATAGAAAAAAAAAAAAAAAAACAATCTATTATTGCCAAGTTGATAAAGGTTTAGTGATGAAATCTTAGTATTCAAGAGGTCACTTAGGAATTAGAAAAGGAGATAAGAGAAAAGCATCCTCATTATTTGAAGATTTATGTACGTCAAGTTTAGAGGACTAAACTTTTGTTAAGGAGGGGAGGATGTAACACCCCAAAATAAACTTTAGGAGCAAAATAGTAAATTAAAAATTAATTAATTAATTAATTAAACTCATTAAAGGTAAAAGAGTCATTTTACAATTAAAAATCCTAGGTATAAATTAGATTTTTCTTCTTACCTTCTTTATTTAGAAAACTCTATTAACAAAAAAATCAGAGAATTGGAGAACGTATAGCTAAAGGTTTGGAGGTTTAGAGTTTGAAGTTCAGATTTTTCCAGGTAAGATTCTAACCCTAGTTAATATATTATATTTTTTTTTAGTTAGTTTTGAACACATTAGATATTCTTTAGAAAATTTTAATTTAGATTAGGGTTAGTTTAGTTAATTTATTTTAAGATCAAAAGATTGAAATTATGAATATAGGTTGTTTCATTGATGAAAATAGGGAAATTCAAATTTTTTTTAGATGAATAGATCTAAACAATGAAATTTTAAAATTAAATAAGTAAATAAATCTATGATTATATGTGGCTTAAGGGATTGGAAAATAATAAGAAAAAGAATTGCATGCTTCTAGATTTTGGATTTGAGGCACTAAAGAAAGAAAAAATAAATTAATATGTAATTGTGACAGGCAAAGGGTGGGAGTGGAATAAATTAAAATAATAATAATGAGTAGAATTGTGGGGACTGTTGGAGTTGATAAAAGTACATGGGGTATTTTGTTAAGTAAGGGGGGACATTTGGATTAATAATAATAATGATATTAATAATAATAATAATAATAATAATAATAATAATAATTGTGTGATTTGGATGCTTGTGAGCAACTTATAGTAGGGCTATTTGGATGTTGCGGGGTATCGAAAAAATATAGTAATAATAATAGTAATTGTTTTTAATAAAAGTTTTAATTTAGTTTAAGTATACAAAAGAAATAAATGGTTGAATAAGATTTGGAAGAAATATGAGTTTATAAAAAATTTGGAAATTCATTAAATTATATTATTATTGTTTAAGAAGTTGAAAATAATATTTAGTAATAATATTAGCATGAAAAATTAATTAGGATCCCTAATACTAAATAAAATATTTTTAGGATTGTCAAATTTTTACCTTTAGATAATTGTGTATGATATTATGTTAGGTGAGAAGTAAATTCGTTAAGCTAAATACTTCAAGTTTTTGAGCGTTTCTTCAAGGTAAGGGAAATTAATGCAGATTTTTGTAAAAGAAAATAATTTTCTTTTTATATTGTATTTTGAAATGTGTAAAAATATATATTATTTTTATCTTTTCGCATGGATCAAATATGTGTTTTGTATGGAAAATATGTTTTTGAGAATTTTCTTTGTTTATTTATGAAAAGTGAAAAATTGAGGAGATATGATATTTTGTTTTGTAAGTTTGAATTAATAAAATAAAGTATTTGACTCTGGATTATATGACCCTAGTCAATGGGTTATAATTGTTGACATTTTCGGCCATAATCAACATGTTATAATAGTTGATATTATATGACCCTAGTCGACGAGTTATAATAGTTGACCTTATGACCCTAGTCAACAGGTTATAATTGTTGACATTTGGATTTGTTCACCGTAACTAGAACAAATTTGAAACTCGACACTCATTTGTGAAATCCCACCTAATTGGTCACCATTTGTTATTTGATAAACAGAGTAAAAATATTTTGAATGTATTTGATTTGGTTTTGATGAGAAATTGTTTTGAAATGGATATGAGAAAGTTTTGTTGAAAAGTTTGAATGTATTAGTATTTTGAACTCAAAAGTTTTTATGAAAATAAGCATATGTTATATCTCCTATTTGCAAACATGATTGAAAATGTTTGATCCATGAAACTGCATTGATGTTCCTTATTGAGTTTTAAGTTCATGTCCATTCGTTGATAATTTTTTTCAGGTACTCTCAATTCGGGCTAGGAGTGATGGCTAGGTAGGGGAATTTTTCTTTGTTAGGATTTTGGTTCAAACTTAATTTTGGACATTGTTTAGATGTTAAAATTTAATTCCCGTTTAAATTATTTAAATTTAGAGTTATTTTGAACAGGAATTTGGGAATTGGTAAATTTTCAGTTACAATATGAATGTTTGTGTCGTTTCCACTTTGAATCTTTAGGTTTGATGTGTGAAATGACCGTTATGCCCTTGAAGTAGGTTTTATGGCGTGACATTGCTTCCATTGCATTACGCCTAGTATTAGTAATTCTATTTTTAAATTAGTTAGTGGTATTATTAACGTGGTTAGTGCCTTTAGACATGTCTCAAAAAACATGGCTCACCAACGGTCAATTCCCGATTCTAAACGCTGCGTTTTAATTGCTGATTATAAGGCTATACCCCACAAGCGCTACCACCCACTTTTTCCATGCTTACCAAGAATCACTTTTTGCTTAGTTTTAAATCTTGCCTCTTTATTCCTCCATTCAAAACCAATAAATTAGAACAGTAATGAATCCACATCAGCAACATCCAAAAATAAAAAACTAATGAAATCATCACAAGTGTCCGACGTGAACCTAGAGAATCTAGTCGGAGAGAGACGGGAGTCGCCGGAAAAAGTTGAACGGCACCGACGGCATATCACCACGGAACCTTGGGTGGCGCAGATAATAGAAGCCCCAACCCAGCACAAATGCCCTAAACGGCACCGTATAGAACACCAACGATGCCACTAAACAAAACACCACTAAAAGTTGAACAATGCCTCTAACCTCACACCTTGTGCCGCCACGTCACCCAGCAGCGTCTGCGCTCGACCCGCTAAGGTCCGCAGCCGATCGTATCTTTGTCGGACTTGATCTATAGACTTTATTGTTGGGAAACTGTCGAACTCTTCGTCGAGTTGGTCGGCGCTGATCGCTTCAGCGTACGAGAGCCGTGTGTCCATGTTGAGTAGGACTCTCCGGCGGTACCGAAATCTCAATACGATGATGAAGAAAGCGTACATGAATGCAGTTGGGAGAACAAGGTGAGGACAGAGGATGACAGCCACCAGGAACACGTGCATTAAAATAGTGGTGGGTGGATGGACCCACGTGCGGATTCCATCTAGCCACCGCGCCAGCGTCGCCTCTCTCGACAGCCACCCCAGGACACGGAATATAAACCTTTTAAAAATTAGTTAAGATAATAATACCTAAGTTTAAAGATATATTTAAAATGAAAAGAATATTATAATATTTAATTTATATATAAGTTTATATATTTTATTATTTTAAAATTTTAAAAATTATTATCTTAACTAATTTATATTATTTTCATATTTATAATTGAATAGTTATTATAAAAATGAATATGAATGTAAATATTTACATTTATTTAATGGTTTAATATGATAAAATTTGATAAATACATTTTTATTGGACAATAATATTACAAAGGTAATGCATAGCTAGGTGTTTAGGCTTTTGGTTTTACACTTGGAAGGGCAAGATTCAAATCCCCTCAACGCACTCTCTTTTCTTCCCTTAGCTTGCCATGCAAGCCTTAGAAGAAGAGTTGGGCCAATTGGGCCTAGTTGTTAATGAAGTTTGATCCATAGTTTTGGTCCAAAATAATCATTGGACGGTTCGTCTGGTCTAGCGATTGGACTGTTTCAAAGCTTCAACGACTCAATAATGTGAATCGAATCGGGCATCTAATCGACGGTCCGACTTTGATTGGTCAGTCCGGTCTGATTTCGAAAACACTAATAATGCATCACCTCTTAATTGATAGGAGGAATGGATGACTAGTTTTGACAGTAATAAGTTTATAAGTCTATCAATATATAAGTTTTATAATAGAAAATTAAATTCATAACCAAAAAAAAAAAACTGTTCTAAAAATTACATTATTACCTAATCACATATACAACAAAACTGAGAACATATCAAACCGACATAAAAAACTTACCATCAAACCATAAAACTCAAATCCATTGAATTAAAAAAAAAAAATTATAAACAAATAAAACTTGAATTTAAGCATAATAAAAAGTAGGAGTAAAAAAAGAATATAAAATAATCTACCAACACAAATCTTAAAATGTTGAAGATCTTTTTTATTGCACCCTATAATATTAGAAATTTCTCATTCCTCATCATAATTGAAATTTAAAATATGACTCCTTTGTTTGAATGGGAAGTAAAATTCTAGAACAAATTATTACCATTGTTGAATGAGGGAAGCATCCTTATGATAGTAGTGGTATTAGCATGCTATGCTATTGACAAACTTTCAAATTATGGAATCAATGTAACTTTGACATCTAGCCAATTCCTAAAAACTTATTCTAAATTGAATAATCACTTTTTCTATTTTGGAAGGATTATATATAAACATGATGATACCATACATTTTTCAAGGCTATGTTTGGTTCTTGGAAAATTTTAGAGAAAATGCAGGGTAAAAAAAGCAAAAGGAAATGAAAAATATATAAATAAAAAATAAAAAATAATTTAAAATTAATAAATTATTTTACATGTTGCTTCAAACTCATTTCACTTATTTTCCTCTATTATATAAAGATTAAATAATTTTAAAATATAGAAATTTCTAATTGATTTTAATTATATTTGACTTTTCTTTATATTTTTCACAATGAAACCAACACATGAAAAAACCGTTTTTCTTAATATTTTTTTTCTTTCCTCGGTATTTTTCGGGAATCAAACATAGCTTAAAAGTATCTCCAAAAATAAATTTTAATCGGTGAACAACCCTTCAACTATCTACTAACATTCAAATTAATTCTTTTTAACAAATAACCAACTTTGTTTTTCTCTCTCTCTATATATATAAAGTCATTTTTTATTGATCAATTTTATTCATGTCCATTTTTTTTTTACCAAATAAAGTATTTGTCACAAGTTTTTACAATGGTAAAATATTGGTGGCTAACACAACTAACAAAATTGTTCCCTTTTTATGTTAGACTTTTAGGGCTTGTTTGACAACTATTTTCGAGAATAGTTTTATATTCTGTAGAACAAAAAAAAAAAACAAGAGACAATCAAAAACTGTTTTCTATTCTCTATTTTCAAAAACAAAAAATATAGAATTTTCAGATAACATCTTTTAATTGTTTTCCTTTACTTTTTTAGGGTTGTTTTAAAAAATAATTATACACGTATGTAGAATGGTTAAAAATAAAAAATTAGACATTTTTTTTTTAAAAAAAAAAAAAACTATTTTTTGGAATTATTTTCAAAAAGGGTTACCAAAGAGAGTCTTATATTCTATGAATTAGTAAATGAGTATATTATTGAAACTTTTTGTAATCATGTGAAATCTTTTTATTTTTCTAGACTTTGTTGGGAGGCTAGGGTATAGAAACTTGCAAGCATCTAGTAGTGTAGGAACAAATTTTCCTAAACCTCAATTTTTAGATTCGACTTTTCTGTGCTCTAGGAGGATCACATTTATAAATGAAAGCTTAAAATTATAGAAAGGTAAGGACATGGGATATTTTTGGTATAAAAAAATTGACACATACATAGAAATCATGCACCAAATTAGGCTTGAGAATAAACTTCTTTGGCTATTTTGTCACTTGGGTTTTAAGGTTTTTTTAGGCTTGAGAATGATTTGGATATTATGCACTTTCCTTGAATTTTGCTAACAAAAGATTGATTAATATGAATTTTGAGTTTGAGTTACGTGGACAATGGTTTAGGTAAAGCTACGTGTAAATGTATTATACTAAAATTTCATCAGACTTTTGAGATATTTTATTGATTTATTTCATATTATTAGTAATTTCTAATTAAATGATGTATTATTTATAATTAATTATAAATATATTATAACATTAATTGATATTAATAAGTTATACTAAATAGAATAAATCAATTGAAGAAGGGTATTTATGGAATAAAAAGGTAAGGGTATAAGATATTTTTTACTTTTATTAGTAGTATAGATTGTGTCTAGGTGCGTTTCATTTTTGTCTTTGAGGGTTGAGAAGAAGCTTCTTTCCTCGATTTTGTCACTTGGGTTTTAAGGTTGTTTTTTAGGCTTAAGAATGGTTTTGATATTGCTCCCTTTCCTTGAATTTTGTTCATAGAAGATTGATTAATATGGATTTTGATCTCGGGTTACATGGGCATTGGTTCAATTATATTGAAATTTTGTAAGACTTTTGAAATATTTCACCAATTTATTTCATAT
This sequence comes from Vitis riparia, assembly GCF_004353265.1. Lineage (NCBI taxonomy): Eukaryota > Viridiplantae > Streptophyta > Magnoliopsida > Vitales > Vitaceae > Vitis > Vitis riparia. The sequence goes on from NC_048443.1 coordinate 2,516,922, forward strand.
TATTACTAATTTCTAATTAAATGATACATTAATTGTATTAATTATAAATATTTTATAACATTAATTGGTGTTAATAATATACCAAATAGAACAAATAGATTGGAGGAAGGGCATTTATGGAATAAAAAGATAAGAATATGAGACATTTTTGGTAATGACATATTAATTATATTAATTATAAATATTTTATAACATTAATTGATATTAATAAGTTATACCAAAGAAAATAAATAATTTGGAGAAGGGTATTTATTGAATATAATGGTAAGAACAAGGGACATTTTTGGTATAAAAAAATTACAAACACCTTGTACTTTTATTAGTAGTATAAATTTTCTATAGAATTATTTTCCGTGTTAAATCCACCTTAACTATAACTAAGTCTAGATAAATATTATCGAGAACTTAATCATAACTAAGTTATTTATAAATGAAATTTAACCTTTAATTAGTAATCATAAATGAAAACTTAACTATGATTAAGTTCTTTGTAAATAAAATGTAATCATGATGTAGTTCGGGTGACTATTATTATTAAAAACTTAACCCTGATTTTTTTTTTTTTTTTTTTGAATGAATCTTAATTCCACAAGTGAACATCTATTGTGAGAATTTAATCTTAATTAAAATCTTTGTAATAAAAATTAATACCAATATATTTCAATTGAACATCTTGAATGAAAATGAAGAGTTATTTTGGGCATAAGGGAATGAGAATGAGAATGAATGCTACTAAAAAGTAAAATGGATTAGTCTATTTGACAAAGCTTTTAAAAAATACTTTTAGTATAAAAATTGCTTTTAGAGAAAAATAAAATATTTCATAAAATTTAAAACACACTTTAAAAAAAAAAATCACTTATAGTGGTTATCGGAGAAGTATTTGATAAATGATTCTATTAAAAACAATTCTAAATAGAGTATTTCAATTAAAAACATTGCAAATAAAAATAACTTCGAGTGTGTTCAACTAAAAACACTTGTCCGTCTGATAGTGATTTTAGAAAACATTCTCAACCTTTCTAACATTTGAAAATATTTATCTTTTGAGTATTAGAAAGACAGAAACACTTATAAGAATCACTATCAAACATACTCTATGTATACTCTTTAGGAGTGTTAATAAGTGTTTTTAGTCGGTATGATTCTCTATAAGCATATTTGAAAAATTCACTTATTAAGAGTCCATTTGATAGTGCCTTTAGAAAACATTTTTAACACTTCAAAATTTTATCAAAAGAATTATTTTCAAGTGTTAAAATATTAGAAACATTTGCTAAAATTATTATAGGCTCTAAATATCTTTTTAAAAAACATTACAAATGGGTTTAAAATTTTTAAATGTAATTCCTACTAAAAATCTTTTTATACCAAACGTGATTATAGATAAACATGCCCAAATAGACTATGAAAAATTGCTTTTAATGTTTAAAAATGTTTTTTTTAAAAATAAAATTAGTTGAATAAAATTTTAAAATTAAAATCACTTTAAATGATTTTTGAATTAATGTCTAAAAACACTTTTGTTTTTGCTTTTGTTAAGTAACACTACATATAAATCACTTTTTTTGCTAATAAATTTAATGAGAGAATTGTGGCGAAGGAGTCCACTTGTTGATAATGGGTGAAACCTCCTTTTAAGTCCTATAATTGATAGGAAAGATATAAATTATAAAGAGACTAAAATACCGTTGAGATCATATCATTTAATACATAAAATAAAGAGTGGTTGCATGGAGAATTTTATGAACCCGATGTGGTGCACCAAAGTTAGATTTTTGACCCTTGCATTTATATGTTTAATTAAAAATTATGTATTTTAATGATACATTATTTTTTATTATAAGTTAATATTTTAATAATATAAAATATCATTACTTAATCTCCCATTACTAAATTTTTTTCTTCCAAAATTTAATATAAATACAATTTTATTTAATTATCGGTGGAAAAAAACCTCCAACAAGAACCTTATAACAAGTTTTTATTTGTACACCAATTCAAATGTCACAATTAGATATATAAATCCAAGGATCAAAAATCTAACTTTGGTACACCACATGGGGATCATAAAATTCTCCATGCAAGTATCCTCTATTTAATATATTAAGTGATATGATAACTTTGAATAATGGAACTTAAAAGGACGTTTGGTCCATTACCCACAAGTTGACTCCCATTAGCTCAATTCTCCCAATTTAATTTTTTGAATATGATTTTTGGGAGAAAAATGAATGGTGGTAGGGTCATCTCCCCAACTACATTGTTTGACCAATAAATATGTGAGAGTAAGGTAGGGTAAATAAAGAGACTGAGAATGGTAAAAAGAGAATAAGAGAAATGACCTCCCCAACTAGGAACAATTTGCATGGTTTCACGACTCCCACCAATAAGTATGTGAGAGAAACGCTAGGTGAGTGAAGAAACAGAAAAAGAAAAAGAAAGAATGAGAGAGAGGTGAGGGAAAAGGAGAACCAATAAATATGTGAAAGAAAGGTGAAGTGAATAAAGAGACAGAGAAAGGGAAAGAGAGAATAAGAGAAAGGTGAGGAAATTGGTTGTTATTTTTTTCTTTTTGATAGCTAAAGGTATTTTAACAAATTTTAAATGTACTTGGACTCAATTTTCACTCCATCATCAGGTCTTTGACTCAAATATAAGAGATATGAGGTTATCAGATCAATTATGCCCATCTGATTTCAAAACATAATTCACCAAGCATTTTATTATATAATATTGAAAACATGCTTTTGCAAAAGTCACTCTTGAACTTTGGATAACGTTTTCATCACCCAAACACGGGATATAGAGTAAAGGTGGGGAAAATCAAAGAAAAAAAAAACAACAAAAATCAGAGTTTATGGCCAAAATAATCTTTATTTTATTTTATTTTTTTAAAAAAGAGCCAAAATAGTGCATATTTGAAAGTAATTATCAAAGTGGTCTTTGAGTCCACATCAAAGCCTTTTCTTTGGCTTTTCTAGCCACGTAATCATCCATGCGAGTTTTTTTTTTTAATGTAAAAAACCACCGTTAGTGATTGTGGTTTTAAAAGTTTCATAAATATCCTTAAAATCATAGTCATAGACTATGGTTTTATAATTTTCTTTAGAACCGCAGTTACTAACTGTGGTTTCACAAATATCTTTAAACCACACCCCATTATAATTTTCAATAGTTAGTATTGTAATTTTAAAATTATTTTTAAAATCTTCTTTAGAATGGATTGATTGGGAGTGCCTCATCTGCTGATGGGTTAAAGCTAATCTCAAACTAACATGTGTTGACATTCTATCTAACTATTGAAAATTGTAACGAGGTGTGGTTTAAAGATATTTGTGAAACCATAGTTAATAACTGTGATTATAAAGAAAATTGTAAAACCACAGTTTGTGACTATGGTTTTCAAGATATTTTTAAAACCATAGTTAAGAGGATGGATTGACTGGGAGTGTCTCATCTGGTGATGGGTTAAAGCTAATCTCAAACTAACATGTGTTGACATTCTATCTAATTATTGAAAATTGTAACGAAGTGTGGTTTAAAGATATTTGTGAAACCATAGTTAGTAATTGTGGTTCTAAAGAAAATTGTAAAACCATAGATTGTGGTTTTCAGGATATTTTTGAAACCATATTTAGCATAATGGATCGATTGGGAGTGCTTCATCTGGTGATGGGTTAAAGCTAATCTCAAACTAACATGTGTTGACATTTTATCTAATTATTGAAAATTGCAACGGAGTGTGGTTTAAAGATATTTGTGAAACCATAGTTAGTAAATGTGGTTCTAAAAAAAATTGTAAAATCATAGTTCGTGACTGTGGTTTTCAGGATATTTTTGAAACCACAGTTCCTAAATGTGGTTTTATGGTTATTATGATAAAGAAGATTTTAAAAATAATTTTAAAATCACAATATTAACCATTGAAAATTGAAACAGGGTGTGGTTTAAAAATATTTTTGAAACCACAGTTACTAACTGTGGTTTTAAATAAAATTGTAAATCCACAGTCCATGATTGTGGTTTTAAGGATATTTCTGAAACTTTTAAAACCACAGTCACCAATTGTGGTTTTTTAAACTAAAAGAAAAAAAACTTACGTGGATGATTACGTGGGTAGAAAAGACTATTTTGACAAATATTTTGGGAGAGATCTATTCTCACTATTTTTTTTTCTTCAAAAGGATTATTTTGGACTTAAACTCTAGAAATCACTGCAATGGGAGTTTAAGTCCAAAATAATAAAAATTAAATTCTTTGTAATAAAAATTAATCCCAATATATTTCAATTGAACATCTTGAATGAAAATGAAGAGTTATTTTGGGTATAAGGGAATGAGAACGAGAATGATAATGAATGCTACTAAAAAGTAAAATGGATTAGTCTATTTGACAAAGCTTTCAAAAAATACTTCTAGTATAAAAATCACTTTTAGAGAAAAATAAAACATTTCATAAAATTTAAAATGCACTTTAAAAAAAAAAAATCACTTATAGTGATTATCGGAGAAGTATTTGATAAATGATTCTATTAAAAACAATTCTAAATAGAGTATTTCAATTAAAAACACAATAAATAAAAATATCTTCGAGTGTGTTCAGTTAAAAACACTTGTTCGTTTGATAGTGATTTTAGAAAGCACTCTCAATCTTTCTAACACTTGAAAATATTTATCTTTCAAGTATTAAAAAGACAGAAATGCTTATAAGAATCACTATCAAACATACTTTAAATACACTCTTTAAGAGTGTTCATAAGTGATTTTAGTTGGTATGATTCTCTATAAGCATATTTGAAAAGTTCACTTATTAAGAATCCATTTGGTAGTGACTTTACATAACATTTCTAACATAAGTGAATTACATTTATAACACTTCAAAATTTTTATCAAAAGAATTATTTTCAAGCGCTAAAATATTAGAAACATTTGCTAAAATTATTGTAAGCTCTAAATATCTTTTTAAAAAACATTACAAGTGGGTTTAAAATTTTTAAATGTAATTCCTACTAAAAAAACCTTTTTATACCAAATGTGATTGTAGATAAACATGCCCAAATAGACTATAAAAAATTGTTTTTAATGTTTAAAAATGTTTTTTTTAATAAAATTAGTTGAATAAAATTTTAAAATTAAAATCACTTAAAATGATTTTTGAATTAATGTCTAAAAACACTTTTGTTTTTGTTTTTGTTAAGTAACACCACAAAACCCTATAAATCACTTTTTTGGCTATTAAATTTAATGGGAGAATTGTGGTGAAGGGAGAGTCCACTTGTTGATAATGGGTCAAACATCCTTTTAAGTCCTCTAATTGATGGGAAATATATAAATTACAAAGAGACTAAAATACCGTTGAGAGTTATCATATCATTTAATACATCAAATAAAGTGTGGTTGCAGGGAGAATTTTATGAACCCCATGTAGTGCACCAAAGTTAGATTTGTGACCCTTGCATTTATATATTTAATTGAAAATTATATATTTTAATAATACATTATTTTTTATTATAATTTATATATTTTAATAATATAAAATGTCACTACTTAATCTCCCATTACTAAATTGTTATCTTCCAAATTTTAATATAAATACAATTTTATTTAGTTATTGGTGGAAAAAAAAACCTCCAACAAGAACCATGAAGCAAGTTTTTATGTTCTTTCATTTATACACTCCAAATCAAATGTCAAAATTAGATATATAAATTCAAGGATCAAAAATCTAACTTTGGTACACCACATGGGGATCATAAAATTCTCCCTACAACTATCTCCTCTATTTAATGTATTAAGTGATATGATATCTCTGAATTATGAAACTTAAAAGGACGTTTGGTTCATTATCCACAAGTTGACTCCCTTTAGCTCATATCTCCCAATTTAATTTTTCAGATATGGTTTTTGGGAGAAAAATGAATGGTGGTAGGGTCATCTCCCCAACTACATTATTTGACCAATAAATATGTGAGAGTATAGGGTAAATGAAGAGATTGAGAAAGGGAAAAAGAGAATAAGAGAAAGGACCTCCTCAACTACATTGTTTGACCAATAAGTACGTGAGAGAAAGGCTAGATGAATGAAGAAAGAGAAAAAGAGAAAGAAAGAATGAGAGAGAGGTGGGAGAAAGGGAAAACCAATAAACATGTGAAAGAAAGATGAAGTGAATAAAGAGATAGAGAAAGACAAAGAGAGAATAAGAGAAAGGTGAGGAAACCGGTTGTTTTCTTTTTTTCATCACCCAAACACGAGATATAGAGTAAAGGTGGGGAAAATCAAAGAAAAAACAAAAAAACAGCGATAAAAATCAGAGTTTAAGGCCAAAGTAATCTTTATATTTTTTTTATTTAAAAAAAGCCAAAATAGTGCATATTTGAAAGTAATTATCAAAGTAATCTTTAAATCCACATCATAAGCCTTTTCTTTGACCTTTCTAGCCATGCAATCATCTACACGAGTTTTTTTTAGTGTAAAAAACCACCATTAGTCATTGTTGTTTTAAAAGTTTAAGAAATATCCTTAAAATCACAATTATAGAATGTGGTTTTATAATTTTTTTTAGAATCATAATGACTAACTGTGATTTCATAAATACTTTTAAATTAAAACCTATTATAATTTTCAATAATTAGTATTCTGATTTTAAAATTAATTACATTGATAAAAAAAACTAGTTTGACAAATATTTTGAGGGCACTATTCTTCAAAGTTATCACGTGCGCAAACCCCACACATCACGTGCATGCCGACGTGGCAAACGCACGAGCGTGCCACCCTTGGGTAAAAGCCACTCATCTCTGCGTTGTCCTTCCTCTATTTCTCTCTCGCTTCACTCCCTCACTTCCCAACTCCCTCTCTCTGTCTCTAGGGTTTCCTTCCAGATCCTCTCTTTCCACGTACTACACCAATCCGCATTTTCGTTTCCGATTTTGCTTATTCCGATTTGAAACTCTGTGTGTGTTTTTTTTGGAAGTTTTGTTGTTAAGAATCGGATGATTTTGATTGAAATGGAGTTTGTTTGTTTTCTGGTGACTGTAGATTTGCGGAGATGTCGAAGGCTGGAGCTTTGGATCTCGCATCTGGTGTCGGCGGGAAGATTCAGAAAGATGAAGTGCTTTCCGCTGTTGAAAAGTACGAAAAAAAAAGGAGAAAATTCTATGCTTTTTCTCTCTTTGCTTTGTTGTTTACTTTGGATTGATGCCTGAATCTCTGTTCTGGAACTTTCTTCTTTTTTTGCTTCGTATCTCTGAAAATGACATTAGTTTTGCATGAATTACTCTTTATAATGAGTTTAGATCTCTTACGCACTTTCAATGGATGTCAATTTTGATATTGACTCTGTCAACAGTCAAATCTAGTGAAAAGAAAGTGTAATCCGTGAGGATTCTTTGAGAACTTTGCCTTGTATGGATCTATGAATTTTGGTGATAGATTGTCGAGATTGCAATATGGCTGACGTGGGCAGCTGTGGGTCCTTAGTTTGGGTTGTGTAATGAGTGAAGTACATTTCGTTTAAGTTCAGAAGGTCACGATCTGTCTTGGGTCAAAATGGCCTATTTATTAAAAAAAAAAAAAATGATGTTTGTTTTTTTACTTAATTCTAAATAGAACCTTAATGTTTAATAGTGTTAAATATTATGTTATTTGTTTTTGTAGTATTTTATTTTTATTAAGTATTAAAAAGTAAAAAAAACCAATATGTTATTTTTTCTATTTAGAAAAAGCTACATATTTTGACTTTTTCTATTTAGTAAAAAGTTTATAATAAGTCATGAAAAAGTAGAAAAACAAAGAACCTAAATTCTAAAACTAAATTGCTTTCAGCAAAAAGTCAAAAAAACAAACACCAAGTCTCTTTTTTAAATTTATGTTCAAAATGGTCTCTTTAGTGCCACGTAGGCACTATATCATAAAAAAATATTTTTTTTTATCATTTTAGTTGAAGTCTCAGTTACCATATAAATTAATATCTTAAAAAATAAAAAATTAAATATCTTAAATTAATAAATTATACAACTTTATATCTTATTTATATATTATATAAATTTATTATTTTAAAATTATTAATTTATTAATAAATAAAATATTCATTTATAATATTTTATATTTATCAATTTATGTTTGTTGAAGTAATACTAGATTCTTAAGCTTAAATATAAATAGTTTATTCTTAAAATATATATTTCTAATTTCAATAATAAACTATAATTTAATAATTTTTAATTAAATTTTAAAGTTAAAAAAAAAAAATTAACTGAAGCCTCAATTGGTAATTGAGGCTTTAGTTCAAAAATGAAACCTCAGTTACCAATTGAGACTTTAGTTAAAAAATGAAGCCTCAATTGACAACTGCGATTTTAGTTCAAAAATTGAAGTCTCAGTTGACAATTGCGGCTTTAATTAAAAAATGAAGCCTCAGTTGCCAACTGAGGCTTTCATTAAAATTTTGAAAAAAAATATACTTCTATGACATGGCTCCTATGTGCATCAAAGAGGCTAGTTTGAACATAAGTTTCATAAAGTGGCTAGATGTGATTTTTTTTTTTTAATCCAAGGGCCATTTTGACCCAAAACTCGTGCTAAGGCTTCAATGTACTAAAATGTCTCACGATTGAATTGTGTTCTCCGCCTGGTATATTCTTGGTTTTGGTAGTTGAATTGTTGTTGGAATTAACTTTATTTTGTCTTGTCAGCCACTACTGTTGCTTGACAAGAATGCAATTTTAAGCTTTGTTTTTTTTTTCTTTAGGGACAATTGTGTTTTGAGCCCAATTGAGCCCAAAAATTAACGTTTAGTCCATACAACTTACATAATTAATGGAAATGATATAAGATGTTAAGAGACCAATATACCTTTCAAATTTCCATATATTACCTTTTAAGGATATAAAATAGTGATGAACTAAAATACCTAATGACTTTTCACATAAGCTTTTTTGGTCTTTATTGCATCACTATTCATGCAACCATAATAATTCTATTTTAACAATTTGAATTTTTCATTGTTTTTTAATTTTTTTTATATAAATAATTGAAAATCAGCATTATTTTCTATTTTAAATTATAAATAAAGAAAAATTATGTTCAAAAACTATTTTAAAAAATACTTTCTAAAAAAATGGTAATATGATTTATATTTTTTATATTTTCTTTCTGAAAAAACATTTAATTAAAAAATAAAAACTATTTTTAAAAATAAAAGTTGAAAACCTTGTTTAGTACTATTTTTTATATGAAAATAATAAAAAGAATTAAATTTCATTCATTGATTATCCATTTTTATTTTTTTTCCATTAGTTATTTTTGTAATAAAAAAATATATATATATAGTATGTTTACAATTAAACAAAGGAATTGGTCAATTATGTGTTTTTTTGTGTGACTATCTTTTACATGAAAAATAATTAAATAATTAAATTATATATATGTATTACTCTTTTTAATTTTATTTTCTTTATTTATTTTTTGTCTAATAGAAAATTTTAATATATCCATAATTAACAAAGTAATAGATTAATTGTATACATTTTGATCTATTAAAATAAATTAATTTCCAATTTAAATAAATAAAATGAAATAAGTAAATAAATTTGGGGTTATTTTTATTTTTTAACGTATCTTATATTAATATTTTTTATGGTTAAATAAATTTTTTATTATTATTTTCTCTAATTCCAAAAATAAAATAAAATAAATAAATAAATTTGGTATTTTCTAGCTGATCTTATATTCATATTTCTTGTGGTTAATAAATTTTTTATTTTTTTTCTTATTTCCAAAAATAAAAGGAAATAAATAAATAAACTTGGCTTAAATAATAGTTTTTAAGTAATTTCTTTGTCTTATTTTTAATTACATTTTGCATTGAAAATAAAATAAAATAAAGTTTTATTTGTTTTAATTATTTTAAATGTCAAACTATTGGGAACATAGTTTAGACACTTATGTGGATATAATTTATGCATATATATAAAATTTATACCATTGTACAATGTTATTACACTAATTGTACAAGGGGTGTACAAGACTGTACATTTTGAACAACTTTTTTTTTCTTGTCATCTAAGGATTATACGCTCTCCTACTACAAATTCTTTTATTTCATATACTTTATTTAACTCGCATATAACAATTCAAATACTTACTTTAATAATTATGTTTAGGGAAAAATTTTGTTTTTATGTTTTATATCATTTTTAAAATCAAACAATTGGAAACATGGTTCACACATCATATGTGGCACATAATATATGCATATGGATGAAATTTGCACCATTGTACAAGGATGTTATACTAACTGTACAAGGTAAATGTTCAATTGGACAAGACAAATGTTCTAACTGTACAATACAAATGTTCTAACTATACAAGGGGTATATAAGACTATCCTTTGTGAAATATTTTAATCAATTTTGGACAACTTTTTTTTTTTATCTTGTCATCTAAGGATTGTACACTCTTAAGGTACACATTCCTCTATCACACACTCATCTTATGCACTTTATTTAACTCGCATATGACAATTCGAATACTTATCCCACTAATTATGTTTGAGAGAAAATTTTGTTTTTTCATCTTCCACTATTTTTTGAACCAAACCAATAAAAACATGGTTAACCTACCTATGGTTACACATTAAGTAGGGGGTATATGGAATTTAAGTCACTGTACAAGGTATTTACACTAAGTGTACATGACAAATATACTAACTGTACAAGAGTGTATAAGACTATTATTTGTGAATGATTTTAAGTAATTCTGAAAAACTTGTTTGTTTATTTCCCCTAACTGAGGATAGATGACATTCCTTACATACATTGGTTAAGCATACATTTATTTCATACACTTTATCTAACTTGTATATGGTCATTTGAATAGGTACCTCACTTATGATGATTGTAAAACAAAATTATACAACAATTTTTCTTCTTTTTTAAAACAAAACCAATGCAAACATAGTTAACCGACCTATTGTCAAATATTCAGGAGATGATGTATGAAATTTGAGTTATTGTACAAGAGTGTTACACTAATTGTACAAGACAAATTTACTAATTATACAAGGGTGTACAAGACTACTTTTTGTTAAGGATTTCAAGTGGTTTTGAAAAACTTTTACATTTTTTTCCACTCAAGGATTTTTCTGCACTCAAATTCTCTCACTCAAGAATTGTTTCGAATTTTATTTTTAAATTTCATCATCAAAATTTTGTAATGCATATTTTGTTTTTGTAGTTTTAGCAATGTTCTTTCTTTCCACTATTTTTTTTTTTTTTTTTGTGAAATTTTATCCAAATGAATCTATATTTAAAATTATAATCCTATTTATCAATTTTTTTTTACTAAAATTGTCTTTAATTCTTTTAATATATTTATACTTATTTATTTTAAAAATGAAAAACTAATTTTTTTTTTTTGTAAACATGTTCTATTACCTTTCAAGTAAAAAATTAGATAAGTTTGAAAGTCAATAAAAAAAAATTAAATACCACTTTCAATAATTTTTAAATAAAATTTTATATAGTATATTTTATTTAAAATTTAATTTCTAAAGTTTCACTAAAAAATTGTACTAACAATTTTCTTGTTGTGAGTCAAAATACTTTGCATTAGTCTATCTAGATAAGAAAAATTATTAATATAATATTAAAACTTCATATCTTAGTTATTTTTTTCAATAAATTTATCTTTTAAAAAATTTTAAAATAAAAACATTAAAAATTTAAAAGCTAAAAGGATATATATATATATATATATATATATATATATATATATATATATATATATATATAAAATAAGAGTGAAGTGATAGTCAATTTTTAAATTTTTTAAAACATGGTTAATGTAGAAAATATAAAAAATAATTAAAAATAAGAGAAAAGTATAAATGAAAGGGTAATATAAATTTAAAATAAAAAATGAAAATTAAACTAAAAGATAAATACAAAGAGATAAAAAATATTTGGATGAAAAATCCCAAAATTTTTATCCTTGCTTATAATAAGAGTAAAAAGATTCAATATCTTTAAAAATGAAAAAAAGAAAAAGAAGAAAAAGAAAAAGAAAAAAGTTAGAAATGAGTAATACTTAATAGGGAATAGAAAAGGGAAAAAAAACACAAAAAAAATGAAATTCACACTCACTATGTGCCTATGTAAGAGTTAAGGGTATTTTAGGGATTAATGAAGGATAAGATCCTTTTTCTCAATTTTCAGACTTTCTTTGGGTATTAGGCTTAATTATGTAAGATAAATGGACCAGATCTTAATTTTTTGGCCCAGCTAGGCCTAAAACACAATTCTTTTTTTTTTTTTAATTGAAAATGATGTGACTGGTGAAAGATAGTGCACCAATACTCTTGGATATTATCTAAAAAACAAAAAAAAAACAAACAAACAAATAAATAAATAAAAAATAAGGGGGAAGAAAAACAAAGAAAAGAAAATACGAGCATGAATTTTGGTGTAGATCACAATTCTCGTATACTATGGGGAATTACTTAGGGATTTGCACATTAAGGTCTGAAAAGGATCTGCATTATAGGATTTGAATGATTTGGAATCACAACTTATTTCCTAGAAAGACGTGGTCCAAGAAAAATAGAGTAAGCCGGTTTATTCATCTTGGGGATTCTAGAATTTTCTTATCATCTTTCTGTTCTTCAAATTGATAAATGATAGTTTTTTCATTCCTTCTTTCATTTGTTCATGTACAGAGTATATATAGAGGGTAATCACCATTCTAAGAATGGGAAATAATGATACAAGGAAAGAATGATATAAGGAAATAACAACTAATATCCTAATATCTCAATATTCCTAATATCTCAACTTTCCTAATATCTAAACATTCCTAATATCTCAATACTAAATGATATAAGGAAAGAATGATATAAGGAAAGCATTCCTAATATCTCAACACTCCCCCTCAAGTTGGTGCATAAATGTCACACATGCCCAACTTGTCTAAAAATTTTGAGAACACTTGACTTGGGACAACTTTGGTGAGGATATCGGCCAATTGATCTTCTGATTGAATCTTAGACAATTCCACAATCTTATCATCCAACTTTTCTTTAATGAAGAATCTATCCACCTCGACATGTTTTGTACAATCATGTTGTACTGGATTATGAGCAATGTCACATGTGGCTTTATTGTCACAAAACAATCGGATTGGTTGCTTAGATAGGTAACCTAAATCCTGTAAGAGGAGTCTTAGCCATAATGTCTCACAAAGTCCTAGAGCCATACCTCTAAATTCCGCTTCTGCACTTGAACGAGCGACGACATTTTGCTTCTTACTTTTCAATGTCAGAAGATTACCACCTACAAAGGTAAAGTAACTAGATGTAGATCGCCTATCATCCACTGCATCGGCCCAATCAGCATCAGTATATACTTCTATACTATGATGATCAACATTTTTAGCAAACAAAATTCCCTTTCCAGGAGCATTCTTCAAATACCTCAAAATACGCATGACTGCATTCATATGTTACTCTTCAGGATTATGCATGTATTGACTCACTACACTCAATGCATAAGCAAGATCTGGTCTTGTATGAGCTAAGTACATTAATCTCTCCACAAGTCTCTAGTATCTTCCCTTATCGATTGATACTTGATTAGGGTCAACACACAATTTCAGACCTACTTCTATTGGTGTATTAACAGGTTGACATCCCGACATTTTAGTCTCCTGTAAAAGATCTAAGACATACTTTCTTTGAGACAGAAAAATTCCTTCACTTGATCGAGAAACTTCAATCCCAAGAAAGTATTTCAGAGGACCTAGATCTTTCATTTCGAATTCTCTAGATAGATAATTTTGCAGAGTTTTTCTTTCTTTAGGATCATTTTCTGTAACTACTATGTCATCCACATATACGATGAGTGTCGTAATTTTACCATGTTGCTTTTTCAGGAACAAAGTGTGATCTGAATTACTTTGACGATAGCCAAAAACTCTCATTGACTTTGTGAACCTTCCAAACCATGCTCTTGGGGATTGCTTCAACCCATACAATGACTTCTTCAATTTGCACACCTTCTGACATTGCTTTTCTGACACCATGCATCCTGGTGGAAGATCCATATATACTTCTTCAGATAACTCGCCATGTAGAAAGACATTTTTCAATCAAACTGTTGTAATGACCAATCTAGGTTTGCAGCTAAAGACAGTAATACTCGAACTATGTTGATCTTAGGTACAGGTGCAAATGTCTCTGTGTAGTCAATTCCATAAGTTTGAGTGTACCCTTTTGCTACCAGTCTTGCTTTAAATCATTCAATATTACCATCTGCCTTGTACTTCACAGTATAGATCCAACGACACCCAACTGGCTTCTTTCCTGCTAGACATTCTACGAGTTCCCATGTTTCATTCTTCTGCAATGATTTCATCTCTTCATTCATGGCTGCTTTCCACCTTGGATCAGCTAAGGCTTCCTGCACACTGTTAGGAATAGCTACAGTAGATAATTGATTTACAAATGACTTATTTGATTCAGACAAACGATGGTTAGACACATAGTTGCTCATGGGATATTTGACTTTGGTAGACAATTCAGGTTCATATGTGGGTTTAGGAATACCTCTATTATGACGGTGTGGTAACCGTTTCATGAATGGATCAGGTTCCAAATTAAGAACATCCTCAACAAACGACGATTGGTTTGGTATTTCAATGAAGACATCTTCAGACCTAAATTGTTGACCACTCATATCCAACTCACCCACTTCCTGGTTCACTAGTTCAGATTGTCCAGATTCATCCTCCTTAGAGATATGATAATCATAATCGAGAGTCTGAATTTCCTTATGGTACTCCCCCTGAAGTTCAGACTCAGATGAAAAATACATCGAATCTTCATGAAACACCACATCCATTGTAATATACATTCGTCGAGTTGGAGGATGGTAACATCGATATCCCTTTTTGTGCAATGCATATCCAACAAACACACATTGCAATGCATGAGAAGTTACCTTGGTGCGTTGGTGTTTGTGTAGATGCACAAATGCCACGCAACCAAAAACACGAGGAGGTAGATTTGGGACGGTTGGGGCAACTACGGCATTAGTAAGAGCTTGAAGAGGTGTTTGGAAGTTAATTGAGCTGGAAGGTACCCGATTGATCAAGTATGCGGCAGATGTGATTGCTTCTCCCCAATAAGATATCGGTGTTTTTGCTGCTATCAAGGAAGCACGAACAACCTCTAACAAGTGTCGATTTTTTCG
Source organism: Vitis riparia (assembly GCF_004353265.1). Lineage (NCBI taxonomy): Eukaryota > Viridiplantae > Streptophyta > Magnoliopsida > Vitales > Vitaceae > Vitis > Vitis riparia. The sequence continues at coordinate 2,532,169 of NC_048443.1, forward strand.
TTCAACAACTCCATTTTGTTGGGGTGTATTGGAACAAGTAATTTGATAAATGATGTCATGTCCTTTCAAATACTTTTGAAGATCAGAACTTTGATATTCTCCACCATTATCACTACACAGAACCCGAACCTTTGCATTGTACTGAGTTTCAATCACTTTATGAAATTTTTGAGACAACAAGTTCACTTCATCTTTGGTCTTCATCAAGCATAACCATGTCATTCTGGTACATTCATCAATAAAAGTAACAAACCAACGTGAGCCACTCAAAGTTGGGACTTTGGATGGGCCCCAAACATCAGAATGTATAACCATAAAAGGAAACGGACTTTTATTCAAAATTAACGGAAATGAAGCACGATGGCTTTTAGCCAATTCACAAATATCACAACGAAAACTATAAATATCACTCTTTGCAAACAAACTAGGAAACAATTTTTTTAAATAACCAAAGGAAGCATGTCCCAGACGTCGATGCCACAACCAAATTTCAGACTTTTTCTTCTCCCCCTCAGATCCATCTGCCATCAAGGCTTGTTGCAACTTATTTGAATCCTTTGATTGCAAGTCCAAGTAATAGAGTTTTCCCCGCTTAATACCACAACCAATCGTCTGTCTTGTTTGGATGTCCTTAATCACACAAAATTCAGGCCAAAAAATGACAATATAAGATAAGGCCGCAGTGATTTGAGAAACTGACAAAATATTGTAATCTAAAGATGGAACAATTAAAACAGAATCCAAATTCAAAGTATCAATAAGAGTTAAGGATCCTTCCCCAATGACTGGGGTTGTGTTACCATTGGCTGTGGAAACAATTTTTTGTGAGGAAGGTCTAAGAGGTGAAACCTGTCTAGAATCAAAAGTCATATGATCTATAGCACCAGAATCAATTATCCATGCACTATTAATAACAGGTGTAAAAGTATTTAAAAACTTACCACCATGATCTATAGCGGCTACCAATGCAAAGGCTTTCTCAGCAACATTAGCCTCTATTTTTATTTCGACAACAGTTGCAATCGAGGTTTTCTTGGAATCCTTCTTCCGTTGATCACGATTATTATCATTAATAACAAAGTGTTAATAGCCTAAACATGATCTAAAGGTCCATGGTTCAAACCTCGGTTCCTCATTTTTTTCCTGGTCATACCAAGAGTCGTTGCTTTGAAATTGTGGGATATCCAGACTGGTGGGATCTGTCTTATTACAGTCAATACATTTGAAGGTTGACTTATCAATATTAGGGCTTGTCTTAGGATGGTTGATCGTTGTCGGACTACCATAGCGACAAAATATCCAGGATTTCAGTTCCATGGCTCTGATACCACCTTCAAATTGATAAATGATAGTTTTTTCATTCCTTATTTCATTTATTCATGTACAGAGTATATATAGAGGGTAATTACCATTCTAGGAATGGGAAATAATGATACAAGGAAAGAATGATATAAGGAAATAACAACTAATATCCTAATATCTCAACTTTCCTAATATCTCAATGTTCCAAATATCTCAACTTTCCTAATATCTAAATATTTCTAATATCTCAACACTAAATGATATAAGGAAAGAATGATATAAGGAAAGCATTCCTAATATCTCAACATCTGTGTCTATGAATCCTCTAGTTTTCTGCACAAGATATTATTATGAGCTTTGTAAAAAGACTAACACAACCTTTGATTGCTATTGAAAAAGGGATGTTGTCATTACAATTTCATTGCCCTTATGCTTTATCTTCAAAGCATTTTCATTCTATATTATCAAAGAATTCCACATAATAAATTTACCTACCAAAAAAAAGAATTGCATATAATAAATTTATTTCAGTGTCCATGGCCTGCATTCTTTGTAAAATGGTATATGGAAGATTTTGGAGTTTCTTTCCTTCACTTTATAGAATTATTGGTGTTATGCACAAATTATTAATATTCTTATACTGCAAACATGGTTGTTATGTGAGTTTAAGCTTTTTGAAAAATATCTGTATATGCTTTTTACTGATTCCTGGCATGACATACATGATAGCCTGAGTATCTGGTGCTTGAGGTTTGTTAGATGTATTTGAACATTTTAGTAAGAGTTTCAGGTTAATGCTTCAGGTATGAGAAGTATCATGTCTGTTATGGTGGTGAAGAAGAAGAGAGGAAAGCTAATTACAGTGACATGGTAACAGAAGCCCTTGTGTTCCCACTTGTCCTTCCCCCCCCCCCCCCCCCCCCCCCCCCCCTCAATTCCTTTTTAAAATATACAACTTTAGTGTCATTCTGGATAATTTGATTTCAATTTTTCTTTTCCCCTTTAATGATTGCATCTGCTACATTATTTTAAAAATCACAACGTGTTGAGATCTTATATTTATTTCTTTGAGATATTACCAAAAAAAAAAGAAGAAGAAGAAGAAAAAAGAATAGCTCCAAGATAACAAGTTGCCGAATAACCATTTTGATGAAGCCTCTTCTCTATAAGGCTCTTCTGAAAGAAACAATTTTTCTGAAGCTATATCACACCAGATGCCCAATGTAGGCTTTTGATGTACTGTTTTTATGTGAAATTAACTGACCGTCTAAACAAGACCATCTAATCTATAAGATTTGCCTCATGTGGATTTCAGGTTAATAAATATTATGATCTTGTTACCAGCTTCTATGAATTTGGATGGGGAGAGTCTTTCCATTTTGCACCCAGGTTTTTATTCATCTTAAAATATTATCTTCCCTGCTTTCTTTTAAATTTCTGCCATATCAATGGTATTATGTTTCATGTTAGGTACCTCTGATACTTCTAAAAACTAATAAAAAATATGATCTTATGCATGCAGATGGAAAGGGGAGTCTTTCCGAGAGAGCATCAAGCGACATGAGCACTTCATTGCTTTGCAACTAGGTGTGAAGCCTGGACAGAAGGTTTGTCTTCTTTGTTCATTTTTGCATTACTACATGGGAAAAACATTGGTAATTTGATTTTTCTTCCATTACTACAGGTGTTGGATGTAGGATGTGGAATTGGTGGACCACTAAGAGAAATTGCTCGATTTAGGTAATGGTTTTATTACTTGAACTTCTTTCTCTGCTTGGGTTTGGTTGTTGGTGCTCTTTCTCTTTTTCTTTTTTTCTTTTGTTGCTAATATCATTGATCATGGCATAACAAAAGCATAGTCCTGTATAGTAATTCTATATACTGATTTATACCATGATTTGCAGCTCAACATCGGTTACGGGGTTGAATAACAATGAATATCAAATAACAAGAGGAAGGGTATGTAAATGAGCAAAAGCTTAAATGCACTGCAATAGCTCCCATAAGAATGAGTTTTTATGTTTTATTATAGTTTTAGGTATTCTATAGCAATGGTTTGAACTACTTATTTTGTTTCTATTTCTGACTTGGGCATTAGAACAAGTCACCAAGATTAGGATGATGGCCATTTGGTTTGTTTCATTTCCAATGGCCAGTAACATTCTGCATGCCTTACTTGTACATGGGCTGCACCCTTTTCTGGCATTAAAACAAAATACTTATGAGCTACTGTTTCTCCATAGGAACTGAACCGCATTGCTGGAGTGGACAAAACCTGTGACTTTGTGAAGGTTGTTATCATTCTAGATAAAGTTCATGTTCATGTTCTTTTTGCAACTCCTTTCCAAATGCTTTCTCAAATTGTTTTTGGGTTATTTCTCTTGATGTTATCATTGATGGACCTCTTTATGATTAATTTTGTGATATCACTGCAGGCTGACTTCATGAAAATGCCATTTTCTGATAATACTTTTGATGCGGTATATGAGATTGACGCAACCTGTCATGCTCCTGATGTGGTACATTATTTTACAATTATCCATAATCAATTCCAGACTTTCGTATAAATCTCTCTTGTTTGAGGCTGCATATCAACTTCTGTTTTGAATATTATTTTAGCTGTTTGTTTACGGTGGTTTTATTTCTGGTTGAAATAGCTTGGATGCTATAAAGAGATCTACAGAGTATTGAAGCCTGGCCAGTGTTTTGCTGCATATGAATGGTGCATGACTGATGCCTTTGATCCCAATAACCAAGAACACCAAAAAATCAAGGTTATAAATGCTTGATATTTATGTATCTGTTTGACCTATTACTTGCTCTTAAATGATTGATAACATAATAAATTCCATGGTTACAGGCAGAAATAGAAATTGGTGCTGGCCTTCCAGACATCAGATTGACTAGACAATGCCTCGAAGCCCTAAAACAAGCAGGTTTTGAGGTGAGTGAAAACCTATGTTTCTTGTACTGAACCTGCTATGAGCTTGTGAGAAAATGATCAGCAGGAGGGTCTTATCTCTGTTTTTGTTCTCTATCAAGGTTATTTGGGAGAAAGACCTAGCTGTGGACTCACCTCTTCCTTGGTACACGCCTTTAGATAAAAGTCACTTCTCATTAAGTGGCTTCCGTGTAACAGGTGTTGGACGTTTCATTAGTAGAAACATGGTAAGGTTTTCATATGCTGCCTCATGCTCTTGTTACGTTTTCTTTAACTCTTCAAAAATGACAAAATTATCCCCTTGGGAGTTGCTCTTTATGCTTTGGAACTCTGGTATTTCCTGAGTATTCTTTTTGTTCTCAATCTATTGAAAGCAGTTAATTAGTGCTTGGTTTTCTTCTACCATTTTAGGTCAAGGCCCTAGAATTTGTGGGACTTGCTCCAAAGGGAAGTCAAAGAGTTCAAGCTTTTCTAGAGAAAGCTGCAGAAGGGCTATTTGACGGTGGAAAGTATGAGTTCTCTTCCCTAAACAGAATTTTCTTTCATGTCATTCTTCCCATCCTATGTAAGAATGGGAATATATCAAAATTACTTGTTAGAGTATCTTGTTTCTGATCCAACTGTCCAGTGAAATCGAGTAAAATCAGACGATTCAAAATGATACTACATTGACCTAATTATTAGGATTAAACCACAGACCTACCTTCTCCTTTACACACTCCAAGCCAATTGATAAACGATTATCTGAAAAGAGAGGCTTCTAAAGTTCGTGTTTTATATGTATTGATTTACACATTCTTTTCTTTTCAGTGCTAATTTCCATCAACTACTAACCCAATTATGTGACTACTTCCAGGAAAGAGATCTTCACGCCGATCTATTTCTTATTGGGTCGAAAACCAAACTCAGATAGTGATGTGCCAGTTGGACCCAGTAACCTGCTGTAGGTATCAAATCAAAAACTCTCTCTTAGAACTGGGAATTGACCGGCCTAGGCTGACTTTTGGTGTGTGATTGCTTGTCTTCTTTCGGTTTCCTGCATGTTGTCAGCTTCGTCTCCCATTACAATTTCTTCACATATCCGATGAATGAATTTTTCTATAACTTGCTTCATTCCTTTTTGCCTATCCTGTATGTATTATCTTGTTTTTAATTCTATATGCTTTAGAGTCATGCGCTGCCATATTGCAGAATGTGATTGAAAGCTAGTGGCGTGCTAGTTCTATGAGAATATGCCCGTTGCCTGCGCCGTTTCCTTATTAGCCTGTTTCGTAAACAGAAAATTGTTTTTGAAACTGGAAACCAATTAGATTTTTTTTTCTTCAAAATTTGTAATGAAAATATGGCATTTTTTAAAAATATTTTTAATTATTTTAAATAAATAATTATATAAATGGTACGAGGAATGATTGAAAATACAGAATTATATAAACGTCATTTTTAAGACATATTTGAAAATAAAAAAAACGGGTTAAGAAGATTCCAAGTTTTTAAATGATTTGTTTCAAAAAACATCAGTTTTGAAACTATTGTCAAAAATTGTTTATAAGTTTTATTTGGAAATTGTTCTTCAAAATAGTCGTTTGTTCAATGATAAATTTATAAAGAAAAATAGTTTTTGGAGAAATTGTTTAAAACAAAATTAGAACAAATTTAGTATGTTTTTAGTTATTTTTTGTATAATAATTAAAAAAATAGAGAATATTTTAAAATTTTTATAAGATTTCAAAATACCTACTATTTTCATGGAGAACTTTTATTTAGAGTTCTTATTAGAATTTTATTTTTGAAAATAATTAAAGATTAATAATTATTTCCAAAATCCGTTTCTGAAGAGTTATTTTGGAAATCATTAAAAATGTCATATATTTAATGTTGGCCAGACTTGAAATTGTCACATCATATTTAGTTAGATTATGAAGGGGTCAAGACACATCCTGAGGCGGTTGGAATTGTCCCTAGGCCAGGTTCGACCTGGGGAGTATCGTGCCCTGCCCTGCCCTGCCCTGCCCTGCCCTGCTTCTCTCTCTGACCCACCACCAACATGCCTGCAAATTGGAACTCGTCAAGACGGCAATCGGAATCCTAGCACTTTGGATTCGATTTGATGCGGTGGTCAAGTTGGTGGTTTTTATTTTTCGGGTGCAAAAATGTTTTAAAAAACCATTCTATTTTCATCTTAAACATGTATTTTTTAAAAAAATAAGTTCATTTAAAAGTATTATATTTTATTTATTTATTTTATAAATCATTATTTTTAATATTAAAAAGAAAAAAAAATCCAAGTTGGTACTCCTAGTCCTTGTAATTCTCAATACCAGTCACCTAGAAAAATTAAAGGCACCTTCAGGGCCGCCTGAAAGTAAGTCTTTTTAATTGAATTTTCAATTAATAAAAAATGCCTCTAGAATGCAACAAAGTCTTTGCCAAAAGTCTAGGAGGAATAAAGTCTGCATAATTGACGCCGTTAACTCCATTGCCTTTAAAATTGAGATATTATAGTTTTAATATAATTTCTTTTATTGGAAGAGGGAGATTTAAATTTTAAAAGCAACATTTGAATATTAAACTTTTAAATTAAGGTTGAAGTGGGGTCACGTTTTCCATTCCTTTGTATCAATTTTAACAATATTTAAATTGATAGACACCATCGTATTTTTAAGTTTGATTACTTGTAGCTCAGTATCACATCCTACTTCAAATGATTCTCCCCTAATTTTATATAAAGGTTAGTATCTTACATAAGTTTAGGAAAAACTAAATCTGTAACATCAGTTTCGTTTATTTATACTTTGCACATAGATTTCATTTATTGGTACTCTCAATGATCTATATTTTATTATACATATTTAACGATTTAGATCTAAACTTCGACGGATATCAAACTTTGCATTACGAACAAGAGTCAATTTTAATTGTGAAGTCTGAATATATATGAATTTATCTTACCTTTGAACAGAAAAAATTATTATTCACATCTAAATTTTTTTGCTTATAATATTATATTAAAATATTTCAAAATAAGATTTAACTTATACATAAAATATATTAAAATATATCAAGTCCAATAACAAAAACTCCAAGTTTATTTTTACACGCTTGAAAGTAAAAAAAAAAAAAAAAAAAAGTGAATGACTAAAACAAAATGATATCAAATATCTATTATTTTACTTCAATGAAAGTTTTTCATAAATTTTCAACAATTCTTACTAGCATTGAAAAGAATGTTATTATTAAAAAAATTAAAAAGAAGTTACTAATAGATTAAAATGCAAATTCTTAGTGAACTTATGAGTTATGTTTGATTCCCAAAAAGTAATAAGGAAAGAAAAAAATGTTAAAGAAAAATGTTTTTTCATGTTTGGTTTCATCGTGAAAAATACAAAAAAATAAAATAAAATCAAATATAATTAAAATTAATTAAAATTTTATATATTCTAAGATTATTTAATATTTATATAATAGAAAAAAATAAGTGAAATGAATTTGAAAAAATTAATAAAAACAACTTATTGACTTTGAATTCATTTTTTATTTTTTTCTTTCCACTTTTGCTTTTTATTTTCTTTCACTCACACTTTCCCTCAAATTTTCCATGAACCAAACGGTCATAATATCATGCCAAAAAAATTCACAACACATTTAATTAAAAAAAATTAATCAAACCTTTTGATTTATATTTGATGCACAACTCCATTAAATGACAAAAAATAGTAATTTATAAACACATTTTCTTAAGCTTTTGTTTTTTTATAATTATACTTTCATGTTGTATATGACCTAATTATATTCTTTTATAATAATTAACATTTTAGAAATTTTGAAACTAAATTCCAACATTTTCTTAATTAAATGACTCTTATAATTATATTTTTGATTCCTAATATATATATATATATAATTAAATTCCTAAAAGAAAAGTCGGGTATAATAATGAAATATTTCATATATAATATTTTACATTTCATTATATATTTTATAATTTCCTGGAAAAATAAAAGAAAAGAAAAAGGAATCTTTAAGATCTCTCTCAATTCATTAAATTAAATCAAATCAGAACAACCATGACAGGGACAAGACATCAAGAGAAGAAAAGGAGGATACAAAATGAACCCTCTTTTTTTTTTTTTTTTTTTCTCTTTATCAAATGGAATAGAGAATGATATGATCTTCATGAGCATCCTTGACTCCCTTGGAGCCGCAGCTGGACCCACTGAGGCCGGCGGAGGAGGCCAGGCTGCCCTGAGGATGGTGGTGGACGTGGTCGTGGTCGGAGTTGGAAGGAGGGTGGTAGTACATCCGGGCAGTTTGTGGGCAGTGTGAGTGGAACCTTGCCACTATTCTCACCCCTGCATCCAGCAGCTCTGTGTACTTTCCCATCTCACTTTCTCGCCCTCCAAACACGCTCTTCTCTCTCTCCAAACACCCCCCTTTCTTTCCTTCCTTTCTTTGGTAGAAAGAAAAGAAAAGATCTAAAAAAAAAAAAAAAAACCCTGCTAACACCCTCTTTTTTTCCCTCTCTCCAAACAGCCTCCTTTCTTCCCTTTCTTTCCTTCCGGGGAGAAAGAAAAGAAAGGAAAAGAAAAAGAAAGACGAAAAAATGGAAAATATATTAGAAGACGTCCCAAGTGGAACAGCCCATGAGACGAGACAGAGATTGTGTGAAACGTTTGTGAATAGCCACAAAGCCAACTTGTGGTGTAGATATATACAGACAGGATTGCAGCTGTGCTTTGCCGGATTCTTTTCACATTTTGCATACTTTTCCCCCTTTTCATCTTTTTTGTGTTTTGGCCCCACTACTCTTTTTCTTTCCCCTTAAATTTTTGGTATTTTTTTAATATTGAAGAAAAGATGATGTATTTTTCATCCTTTGACTTATATTAATGTTTCTAGAAATAATTTTCATGTAATATTTATTATTAATAATAAAAATTTAATCATAAAATTAAAGAGTTTTTTTTGGGTTCGAAAAAAAATCTCGATTAACTAATTTTTTTTTTTTTTTTGGTAATTTACGATTTGAAACAAAATTTAAAATAAAATATTTTGAAATTTAGAAAAGAATTAGAAAAAACAAAATTGCAAAACAAATGAAGAATGTAAGGAATATTGTAAAAAGGCAAAAGTAGAAGGGCATTGGTGCAAGAACTTTTTGCGGTCAACTTTGGAGAACGCGTATTGCGTGAAATATTCGCCGCGGCAGGTGGTGGTGACAGGTAACGCCGGTAGTTGAGTCTCACTTCCATTGAATATGTGGTATTGCTTTTTACATTTCTACCCTTTCTTTTTTGTGAAAGCACATGACTAATCCTTTTCGCCTAACGTGTTTTATGGGTTTTCACATTGGGGTGTGGGTATTAAGTCCAAATTATAAAATTAAAAATAATAAGACTACAAATTTGGGCTCCATGGGATTCATATTAAAAGGGCTTGGTAAATCAACTTAATAACTTAAAATGATTTAATAATTTAATTTAAATAATTAAGTAAATTAAATATATTTGGTAAGATAATTTAATGATATAATTTAAAGTAAAAAATAATTTTAAGTAATAAATTCATATTTTTATTTTACTTTTTTACTTTTATTTACCTTAATTATCTTTATAATTTCCTTTACTATACAATTTCCATTGTTACTCGACCTCATTTATCATAGTTATGATTTATGAGGATAAATGATTTAAAATAAGTTTTAAGTTAATTTTATCAAATAACTTTAATGCTTAAAGTAAGAATTAAGTAATAAATTTCAAGTTAGCAACTTAAATATAATTTAATATAAAGTTAACTTAAATCATTAAGTAATAAGTATTAAGTTTTATCAACCACCCTTTTAGACAAAATCATAGAATGTAGGACCCAATAGAAATTATAATATATTTTCATTTCACAAGTCAAAGTCATATATATATTTGAAAAAGTAAGAGGAACTTCTTGTGCTATTTGGGTGATGTTAATAAAAATGTTTTCTACTTTTAATATGAATTCTCCATTCTTATTTTTATTTTATTACAATTTTTTAATATATATATATATCTATATATATTTAATTTGGACCGTCTTTTACCATAAAAGAGTATGATAACGATATTTAATTTGATGAATCAAGGACAACGAATAAAAGTGCTTTAAGATGAGTGAACAAGGACTTTAATTGAAGTCTGAGTGGTTAAATTCTAATGACGAAATTATAAAAATAATTGTTAATTAATGTTTAAATAATGCATCTATAATAAATGACATGTTAACCGTTACAAACAATGGGTTCTTATATTTTAAGAATGAGGATGACTAAAAAATAGGTTATAAATTATTATAATAAAAAGAGTAATATTTTTAATTTTATTTGATCATTAATAAATGATATTTCAAAGTAAGCTTAAAACTTAAATATTCACAATTATTATCATATTTGTAAGAAAATAAATAGAATAACTATGATATGCAACTTGATCAAGAATGCCTTAAAAGTGTATTACCATGATGAGTTTTAAGAGAAAGTAGAATTAGAATATTATTATGCCTTTGGCAAATAGCTAGAAAAATGCGGAGCATCATATATATCATAGTTGGAAAGTGGGGTGGTTGGCTTCCTCGTACCAACAAAGTGACAAATAATGCCCCCAATAGTTTATTTTTAGGTTCACAAGCTTAGATCATACCTAAGCCAATTGTGAATTGAATGGAATCATTATAGAATAATTCTACTTTTTATTGTGTATTAATTAAATAATTAATGTCCATATACAAAGAATCAAAAAAATAAATTTTTAAAAAATCATCCCATGTGACCCATAATGCATGCTTTGTAATATTCTCTAACAGGTATCTCCAATTTCTGATTATAATATACTTTTTGTTTAAAAGGAATATTATATAAAATATTTCTTAAGTTTATTTATGGTTATAATTAGATTCAAAGTTAGTGGAAATACATCAATGAATATTTTAAATCATGAGGGGAAAAAGTTATGAGAAAAAAATATGAGTTTATGAGGATTATACATGGTGAATAGAGATGTGAGGAAGAGTGAGACACCCGATGGAGCAAGAGGCCTTATTAGGGTGTAAATGTGAGGAAGAGTGAGAGACATTTAGTGGAGTAAAATGAAAATGCAAAAAGTGGGAAAAAGTGAGATGTTTGAGGATCCAATTATATGAATTGCTTTATTAATGTGTTCTTATTTTATATGTTTACATTGATGCTTCTATTGGCACAAGAAAATGTGTGCATTCTAAAACTCTTTAATCATAGTGTCAACCATTGCTTCGGGGTGAACAAGCATAAATACGTAAGGGTTAAGATAATTATAAGATAAAACCATAGGAAAAAATCCTATGAAGAAACTAAGATAAGAATGAAAGCTTATGTACTATACAATTTTGGGCTATTAGAAATTTCAGACAAGATAGAAATATGTACAGAACTAGTTACAAGACCAAGTTTTTCACCAGTAAGTCATTCTCTACCCACAAAGCAAATCCTTATATCCCAAAAAATTGGAGTTTGATGCATCTTCCAATGGCCTAAAATCAATTCCTTTTTTTGCACTCGACCAGAAAGTAGACCCTTATTATAAAGTGGTATACACCTGCTCATTTCTTTATTAATGCCAATTATCATCTTGAATAGTGAAACTCTCTAATTCCTATATCGAGATTAAGGTCTATCTTAATGAAACCAAGTCATAGAGCAATTTATCTAGTGTCCACTATGCTTGCCAATAGGACCGATTAAAGCCCCATCCATGTTCCAAATGCGTAACCCTTGACCAAATCAGGGCATGCATCAATTACATGGCCAAATCCAAGAGTCAAGCTAGTTGTGCAGCATTCGTGTATTTATCTAGACATAATTATAAAACACATCACTTCACTAAAAAGATCTAATCCAAAAATGTTGGTTTTAGAAATCATTCTACACTACCCCCATCCAATAGTTTAAGGAGATACAACCAAACCCCTGTGAGGAACAAAGGTCACACCTAATAATTGAGTGCAATTTAGATCCCTATTTGTTCTAAAGTTTCATTTCATAATTATTATTATTATTAATAAAACCATTTTTAAAATATAGTTTTACTTATTAAAATGTTTTTAGAATATGATCGATCGTTGAATTAGAAAAGTTATTGATTCACAGTTTAATGGTCAGACAGATGGTTGAACCGTAGTCAAATCAGTGATGCCATAAATATATAATTTATAAATTATTAAAAGTTAAAAATATAAAAATTAAAAAATTTAAACAAATTTCATCTTTTTATCATTAATATTGATAGATTAAATTATGATATGGGTGCCATGAAGATTTATTAAAATTTTAGAATTTCTAATTTTATTAAATATGTTTAACTTATAATTATTCTTATAACATAAGATTCTATTATTTAAAATTAGATTTTAGTAGCTATATATTTTATTAATTTCAAAATTATTAGTTGTTTTATCTATATTATTTTGATATTTATTATCATGAATAAAAAAATATTTAAATTTATTTTTAAGTTTTGAATATATATATATATATATATATATATTAAAATATTAAATGCTTTCTTGTACAAAGCTGTTGAGTCATCTCAATGGTGCTATATGATTTATTTATGTTAGAAACAGAAGAAGCTGTAGGAACATGGAGTTGGAAGTTCACATGGAGAGTAAGAACAGAGTGCAAATTTGGATTTTCTCATCAATTTTAATCAAGTAACTCTTTATTGAAGGGCTTTGTCCACCCCTCTATCTAGCATATGTATATATGAGATCGTTCGAAGACCTTGATTTGGAGAATGGTTTGAGATCAAACCAGATGTAGTTAAATTTGTTTTGAGTAAAATGAGGAATAAAAGGGGAAAATGAGACAACTTTGTAATCTTACTATTGCTCTTACCATGAAAGGGATGACAAGATATTTGATAAATCAATTTAATGACTTAATTTGATTTAATAATTAATGACTTAATTTAAGTTATTATACATGATTTTAATTTAAAAGTAATCTTAAGCCATCAGTGGTGTAGCTAATGATTGGTAGGGTCACAGCTATACCAAGTACTAACTACACTATAAAAACATTAAAATTGCAAGATGCAGTCTAAGAAAACATTTCAAATTTATTAATACAAACCATAATTGATACACCTCCATGACACCATTAATATGGTTACATTTGCAACAATTGATCATCTGCAGATCAGGAATCACTGAATGTCAAACCAGACCCTTTAAACTTTTCCTCAATGATCCTGTCAAGACGGTCAGCCATCTCAGCTGTCAAATGATTCTTCCAATCTCCAATCTCACCTTTCCTGAAGAAAGTATCCTTTCTAAATCTAACATCCCCCACGGATAATGCTCCTATCTTGTTTGCCTTCAAACTGCTTAGATTCTCAAAGCTACACAGCTTTATAATTTCATGTACCAAACCTTGGGTTTCTTCCTCCGGGGAGAAGGGGCAGCCTATGAACTCTGCCAACTCCTTGACATGAAATGAGGAATCCCTCTTCAGATCTTCATATTTCATGAACAACACTCTCTTGGGCGAATCCAAACTTGCCTTCCAATACCCTAAAATATGATCCCAGAAGGGTCCATAGACACGTACCCCTTTACAGAACTGCTCAAATTCCTCTTCAATGGAAAGGGATGGGCTCTTTGCCTGAGAGAAAAAGAAAAAAGAGACAAACACATCTTTTGGATTGCGACTGATGTAGACAATTCGACACTGACAGTCTATGACAGGTTGAGGTAAGGAAGTAAAAGGAAAGTGAGTATGGAAGAGATGCGGAGGGGAAAGTGTGTCCAGGTTTGGGAAGGGGATGTTCTGCTGTAAGTGGAATTCCAAGAAGGGAACAAGCTCATGAGGGCTAGAAGTCAGCAAAGGGTGTGCTGAGAAATCATACCGGGTTCGATTCATGATGGCAAACATGAGAGATTTCAACCATGTTGTTCCACATTTTGGAAAGGAGGAGAACATCTTCATTCCTCGCCTTGAAATGTTGCTGTACCCACATGATTCCTTCTACACAAGCCGCGTGGTACCAAAAGCCTTGGTACTGGTACAAAGGATAATCAATTCTCCAGCCTTTTCAGTTGGAAGTGTGGAGATGATCTCTCTGCAGCTTCTGCTGACTCTCTCTTTCGCATCTTCATCAGTTATTGATGGCAGCAACATGGGATTCTCAACAGATGGAAAACTAGCCATGATAGCGATAATCTGTGTTGTTGGATTCTACAAGCTTCGTTAATTTGCTGGATAAGAGAATTGGGGTGATTCCAATTTATAATCACTTCAAGCCAAATGGGTACTTTTTCTTTTGGAAATTATTTTTGTTTCGTGGGAATGTGCTTACCATATCCGGTGCTCCGCAGGTTATTGAGTTGCATAATTCTCGTGTAAGCAATTCCCACATGTCGTCAAGAGTATATTTTCTGCATTTTCTTTTGACATTCATACCATATTTTATCAGGAGGCACATGCTTCAAGATTAAGAGGAGGAACACTCCATATACAAGTGTCCATATATGGAAATTGTTGTTATCAAATCCATTGAGGAAATTTGGTTTTTAATCCTTCTACGTTACATTGGATCATAGGAAGGAAGTAAGCTCTTAGTGATTATGATATTTTACCTTTTTTTTTTTTTCAAAATACACACTTCACAATTGCTTAGGAGAGATTTTTGTCCTCATTCATCAAGTTTTACTGGAGGGCATTTTGGGGGCTTGGCAGGCTTAACATTAGGGATGACAACGAAATGGTTTGAGATTAATTATCCCCATTTTAGTCCCGTCCTATTTATTTATATTTATTCTCATATTTACCCAAAAAAAAAAATTAAGTGGGACTGTGCGGGATGGGGCAATTCTAGGAAATTCCCATATCCGTTCCACCTTTTTTTTTTATTTATAAAAAATAAAAATAAAAATAAAATACTCACTTCACAATTGCTTGGGAGAGATTTTTGTCCTCCTTTGTCAAGTTTTACTAGAGGGTACGTTTGGAGGCTTGGCAGACTTGCTATTAGGGATGACCACGGGATAGTTTGAGATGAGTTATCCCTAGTTCAGTATTGTCCCGTTTATTTATATTTATTTCCATCCTTACCCAAAAAAATTTGAAGTGGGGTTGTGTGAAACGCCCAACTCTAGGAAATTCTCATATTCATCCCAGTCCGTTTAATTTTTTCAATATTCTTTTATTTTTAAATTAAAAAAAATTAAAATTTTATTAAAATAAATATAATTTATAAATAAAAATATTATAAATATTTATAATTTATTTTTTAAAAAACAATATTTTATTTATGTTTAAAATTTTCAAAAAAAAAATCAATTAAAATATTTTTTTATTTAAAATTATATATAATCATAATACGAGTGACATGACAAAGTTATGCCCAAACCCATCTTAAACCCACCTTATTGTTATTCCTACTTGTTATGGTACCTATTACCTTTCTAATAGAGAGATTCATAAGATATAATTAAGTTTTATGCGTCCTACCTCTTCCCAGTTCTATATAAGTAAAGTAAATTTATTTTTTTCATTTTCTTTTATAAACACAAAAATAAACTGCAAGTTTATTTCTTATGGAAAATAATTTCGAAAATTGAAAATTTAACAAAGTAATATATTTGTAAATATCATTTATTAACATTAAAAATTTAGAATAATAATTAAAATTTTAAATTAAAAACAACCAAAATATCTAAAAATTTTAGTAAAATTAAGTATTTGATATTTTATAAAAATACTTTTATTTGATAAGAAAACTTATTAAATACAAGTTACAAAATAGTAATAATTTTTTTTAAAAAAAATAATTCTTTTTATAAAATTTTTTAAAGAACTTCCAAAGAACAATATTTGATGAGAAATATTTTTTAAAAATAAATTAATAATTTTAGTAATCTTATCAAATACAAGTTTCAACAATAGTAATAATTTAAAAAAAAAAATTAGTAACAAAATTTTTTTAAAGAACTTCCAAAGAAAAATATTTGATGAGAAATAGTTTTTGAAAATAAATTAATAATTTTAGTAAATTTTCTATTCAAAATGTACTACAAAACTAATAATTTCATTTAGAAGATCTTCTTCTTTTTTTTGTCAAATAAATGAATATAACTGTAGTGAGAAAATTTAAAGTTAATTTTAGTAGAAAGTTATGTGGATATAGCTTGATTAATAAAAATTAAAGTTATTTTACTATAAATTATTTACTTGTAAGATATTATATATGGATTTAAAAAATAATTGAATATTAGTTAAGAATAAAGATCCCACAATCTCCTCCATTTAAGCAAGCTGCATATTAAGAGAATAAAAAGGGAAAAATAAAAATCCACTAGTCAAGAGTCTTGCAACCATTAATATGCCCGTCTTAGACCTTGACAAGTTTTTCAATGTGCTATATATGGATTTTCATATAGCTATGCTACAAAGGTTCCATGCATATCCATCCTTTAACCAGTTTGTCTTGCCTCTCCAAGGCCATGAACAAAACCTATTTTTATATCGTGAGGAAGAAAAGATACATATTCAACATGCTCAGGCCTTCTAAGGCCAAAGAGATCGCAGATAGAACGTATGAGGGAAGCGTTTTAATTCTCATGGCAAGGGATTTACTCCCATTGGAAGATACAATCAAGGTCACCAAGTGAGGTACGAAATTCGATTGCAACAACATACCGATAACTATTTGTCAATACACCAACAATGCTAGTAAAATTATCTTATGGGAAAATTAATAACGTTGCTATTGATTGTTGATATAGGTTCGACTATTCTTATCAATCAAAAGATTTCCCATAATCCCTTGTTGCAATTAATATGTGGGAAATTATTTATATTTAATAAAAATTTTATAATATTAATATTGTCCTTTAAAATCGTATATTTGACTTTAATTAAAACTAAAAAAAAAAGAAAAAAAAAATGTCATTGAAACATATTAGGGAAGACTCCGAGGCATAGACTTCGAGTGAATATATAAGAAAGAGAGTATGACAAGTGGGCTAATCACTCATTTGTTTATTAGTGATCTAATTAATATGTAATTTTTTTTTATTTTCCTTATTTTAAACCCTTTTAACTTAACATAAATATTTAACTAATTATAATGACTTTTTAAATTATAAAAGAATGGGATATATAAGAATGAAAATAAAATTTAGTATTAGAACATTTTTTTTTTCATCTTGAATAATATATTTTTTGCATACTATATTTGAATAACATAATGTATTTCTCTTATCATGAAATGATTAACTATTATTATATCATGGTTGTTGATTGATGATATTAAGGCTTTTACAATTGCTTTTGTTAAGCTCTAACATATTGTTTCCACGAAATACACAACAATTTTTATCATCCAATTACTATATGTTAGCAAGGTGGTAATAAAAGATAGTGCAATCTCATGCTCTCAAACTCATATGACAAGTTTGTAATGGAAAAGTGTAATGACTTGCACTCAATCATTTGGATATTGTTTATTTTGAACCTAAAAAGGTTTTCACTATTTTTAAAACTTTTATATAGCATTAAAAGAGCATTAAAAAAAAAATTCCCTTATGTGATGTGGAATATCATAATAAAGTAAATGATATTAGAGTCGATCCTACATCCCCGTATAAGACACATCCCAAAATAGAATTTGTTTAGCTTCATAAAATATATCAATATATTTGGCTTGTGAGATACCATAAGGACGTTATATCGATATGAGTGTCCTCTAAGGTCAAAAATATTTTTTCAAACCATAATAATATGGGAGAAACTTTTTTTTTCAAATGTAAGATATGACAGATATAAAGGACAAACCTTTTCATTTCATTTCTATGCTCATCTACAATTGCAAAGGACAAAACTATTCATTTTGTTTTTGTGCTCATGTGAAAGAATCATGGGAAACTTGTGTTTTGATGGGGCCATTTGGGAAATATATGGTTTTCGAAACCCAACTTTATGAAATATGAGAACCAACTTTTAATATGAAAAGTAATATTGTTTTCATGCACTCTGAGCCGACTTTATTTTTTGTGCTGAGTTTGCCTTTCCAGGTTTCCACGTCAAAGATTACCGATCTAAAAAATAGGTAAAAGTGCACTTTAAGAAGTTGGGTTTAGCTACAGTGGCGGCGGCAACAATAGACTGATGTGGAGTTATGGCGGCAATGACCTTGGCACCTCCAGATTTTTCTTTTCCTTCAGCTGCTACAACTATTGTTAAGATGGGGGTAGATCAGCGGCGAATAGGTGTTGAAGGATTGGAATTTGGTGTGGGGAAGACGAAGATGGTTTTAGAGTTGGAAGTCGTCGGAACTAGAGATGTGAAGAAATTGCAACGGTGATGGTGAGTTCTAGTTGCGATTGAGGGGAAGTTGGTGGTGATTAATGGCAATAGTGGTCAGCACTCACCCCCTACGACCATTGCATGGTGGCTCTACTTCAGCTCTCTCTTTTTCAATGGAAAAACCGAGAAAACAAATAAGATGACGAAGGAAGAGGAGAAATCGAAAAGATGAGCCAAGAAACTTGTTCAAATTTCGATCGGTGCTAACATAGAGGCTTGGATGTTGTTGACGTGGAAGAAAAATCCAGAGGTGCCAAGGTCATTATCGCTGCAACTCCACATCAATCCATCGCCGCCACCACCATTGTAGCTAAACCCAACTTCTTACAGTGCACTTCTACCTATTTTTTAGATCGGTAATATCTGACGTGGAGACCCAGAAGGGCAATCTTGGCACAAAAAATGGAGTCGGCTCAGAGTGCATGAAAACAATATTACTTTCCATATTAAAAGTTGGTTCTCATATTTCATAAAGTTGGGTTCCAAAAACCATATATTTTCCAAATGGCTCCATCAAAATACAAGTTTCCCAAGAATCATTTTCTATTTCATACTGACAGCTATTGAAATGTCATGTCCTGTCAACCACCCACATACACAAAGAAATAACAAAACAAGAAAAGGTATGACAAATATAAAAGACAAACCTTTTCATTTCATTTCTATGCTCATTTACAATTGCAAGAGACAAAATTATCATTTTGTTTATGTGCTCATGTGAAAGAATCATTTTCTTTGTGATACTGACAACTATTAAAAGGTCATGTTCTATCAACCACCGACTAACGGAAAGAAACAACAAAACAAGAAAATGAAACCCCAACCAACCAACCAACTAATCAAAAAAAAAAAAAAAAAGAATTACCCAATATGGTGGGCTGGGCTAGAATAATTACTAAAAATGATAGTATTTTTTAATAATTCTTGGAGAGAACTTTAATAGGCTTAAATACCAAAACTGTCATTCAACTAAAACTTTTAAAATTCAAAGCATTTAAAGCACTTCACTTGATTTGCCAAGACATTTATAGTGTGTGGGCTCCACTTTTATTCTAATTATTGACATTCAAATTTTAAATCAAAATTTTGGGTTTAACCCTTACAATTATTTTATATAATGATAGTATAATTTGTTAATTAAATTTGCTATTTAAAACAAAAATACTTCTAAAAAATATTTTCAAAATATCATTATAGACTCAAAATTTGTCTCAATTTTAATTTTACATTAATTTTGAGCTTGGTTTTGTCAATAAATTTTAAATCTCGATTACATGTGATTTTTGGTCCACTCACCTTTTAATTCTTAGTTTTTATTATTTTGTAAATTGTTTTATTTTTATTTTTATTTTATTTTATTTATTTATTTATTTATTTTTATTTTCTCTCCCTCATCTCCTCTCTCTTCCTCTTTCTCTTCCACTTACCCTCACCTACCCCTCATACCACACCCATACCTTCGGCATCACCTCCCATCTCTCTCCTCTCTTTCATCTTCTTTTTCTTTTCATTTTTCTCTTTTTTAGCTTTTTTTTTTCTCCCCATTCAAAAATGCGGCCAGCCCCTCATTTTTTTCCCCTTCCCTCTCCATTCGCTCCCTCTCTGCAACTCTCCACTCCCCACACTCCACGACTCCCATTCTCAATCGACCCATCTCCCCATCTCCTCTCCCCCATTTTTTTTTTCCTTTTTTTCTTCTTTCCCCCAACTCCCAACAATCGGCCCATCTCCCTATTTCCTCTCTTCCATTTTTTTTTTTCATTTCTCTTCCTAACTCCTTCACACATGCCGACCCCTAGATTTTTTCTTTCTCAATTTTTTTTATCCATCTTCTTCTTCCACACACCCCTTTATTTTTCCTTCCTGCCATTTTTTTTTTTTCATTTCTTTTTATTTCCTGTGAAACCCATCTCCACATCCACAGTCGATTAATCATCATCGACGAGCGGCCGCTGACGACACCATTTCCGACAATTGGGGACCACCTCTTCTTCCACCCATTTTTCATCTCACCACTATTTCTCCCTCATTTTCTCTCGTTTTCTCAGTTTCCCATAACACACATTTTCCATTATTATTATTATTGTTATTATTATTATTATTATTATTATTATTATTATTATTATTATTATTATTATTATTATGATTTTCTTTATTTTTCTTGATTTGATTTTAATAGTCATTATTGCTTTTGATATTTGAATTATTGAATTAATATGAAATTTGGGTTAATTTATTGTTGGGGAATTAATTTGAAATTTGTTAATTTGGGTTTGTGATTATATTGCATTTGGTGATTAATTTGGGATATTTGAATTATATCAATTGCATATTGTTTATTTGCACCTAAGGCCTATTGTTAATTGGTTATTTGTTTGGGTTTATTGGATTGGGCTTAAGATATTATTTCATTTGATAATGTATATTATTAATGTAGGCTTGTTAATTGATATGAATTTTGGGCCCACAATGTGAATGAGATTTGTTGGATGACTTGAATATTTGATGTGGGTTTGGCCAATTTGAATTATTTAATTTGGGCATGGAACAATTGTGGTGTATATTAAATTAAGTTTGGATTATGGAATATTAAATTTAGGCCTAATGAGATTTATCTTAATTTATCATGTTTTGGGTTTGATTTGGCTATTAATTTGGAAACTTTAGATTATGGTTTATGATATGTGGGAAATTTTTGTTGTGTTATATTTGTTAATTTAGGCCCATTTTTAATTGGTGAAATTAATTAGACTAATTTGAAGTTTGAATTTGGGCTTGAATAATTATTTTGGACATTACATATTTTTTTATATTCATATTTGCGCTATTTTTATTTTTACATAGGCCTATTCTGTAATTCTGTTGGCTGAATATGAATTTATGACACGTGGAGCATAAAATTTCATGGAAGAAAGTGATATTGAAAAAGGTATAGGAAGACATTGAACTTGTTGTAAGTTTATTTGGGTACATATTTTATTTCCCACTTTTATTTGGTTTTATTTTTATTAGTTCTGTAAATATTTGTTTGTATATATTTACTTGTGTACAAAATTGGATATCGAACAAATCAGAAATTTTGTTCAAACAAGAGGAATAATTCAGTAAATATGTTTTAATAAAATAATAATTTTAAAATATTCTTCTTAATAAAAGAAAGTTTTTTTATTAATAAAATTTCAAGAAAAATACTTTTAGAAAAATCCAAAAAAAATTGTTTTTAATAGAATTTGAAATTTTGTTTTTAATAATAATTGTCCAAAAATTTCTTTGTTTAATAAAAAGTGTCCAAAAATTATTTTGTAAAGAAAGTTGTCCCAAAAAATAATTTTTAATTAAAAATTCTTTTGCAAATAAAATTATACTGTTTTTAATAATTTGTATAAATCACTTTTCTTAAATGAAAACAAGTTGAAATACTTTTGTAAATAAAATTGTAAAAATTCATTCATTTTCAATAAAAGCAAATAAAAACAATTTTTGTGGCCAAATTGAAATTTTGTAATAAATTCTTTTGATACAATAAATGTAAATAATTTTTTTTTTTGAAATTGAGAAAATAAGTTGACTTTTTAAAAAAAAATAAATAAATTGAAATCATTAATTTAAAATCATTTTTTATAAAATCCTTTCAAATTTCTTGAAAACCATTTTTTTTTTAATTTAGTTCAATAGATCATTTTGCATAATCCTCTTGTCATTTATTTTGTTTATTCTTGTAATTAGATTTCATCATTATTTGTGTGTATTGATTTTCACCATGACTTGTACATACTCATTTGAATGATTATTTTTCTTGGTATCCATAATTAATTAATTAATTGTCACAATTCCTTCAATTAGTTTAATAGAGATCGTATGTATATGGGCTTAGAGGGGTGTTACGGCTCACCACCGTACCTTCTCAATAAGTAACCTGACCCCCAAACCTAGACTCGATTTTTCACAAACCTATTTTTTCCTTCAAGAGTCACACTTAGGGTTTTTCTTTCTTATTATGTTTTTTCCTTCAAAAATAAAATAAAAATAAGTGGTGACTCCAAGTCTTTTTCCAAAAATCAAATTTTCACCTAGGAAAGGGTGTTGGTTAGAGGACCTAGGAGGTTCAGGGAGAGACTTCTCAGTTTGGAAAGATGGCAACACGAGATTGGGTGTTTGGTAAAGGAGGGGTCTTACAAGGAGGCGTGGGTGAGAGTGTTAGGTCTCCCTTTGCATTTGTGGAGTCGTGAAGTCTTCATTAAAATCGAGGATTGTTGCGGGGGCTTCGTAGCAATGGATAAAGGATCGGTGAATTCAATTCAAATACAGTGAGCTAGGATCCTAATGAGGTTGAATGGGAGAAATCTACCCGTGTCCTTGCAGCTCGTGGTCGGGTCTATGTGCTACTCCATCTAGTTATGGTGGGAAGTCTCCCCGAAATTTTCCAAGGTTGTTCCGAGAAGTTGCAGTGAAGGGTCGCCATAGTCGAAGGTTAAAGGTGACGACGATGGTGGTCCACGCGCGAGTATGGGAGTAGAGAAAGACCTTTTCCAGTTGTAGATTGGTAGGGGAGACGTGTCAAGCTCTAAAGGGAAGAGTGGTTGTTTTGGTAAAGGATTGGACCGTTGTTTTCAAAAAGCAGTTGCAGGTGGGTATGATTTTGGAAGCAGTGGCAGGAGGATCTGTTTGGAGGATACAGGGGACTCAAACGGGGCAAGTGGGCAGGTAGGGAAAAGCCCAGTTGAATTGCAAAAAGACCAGAGGGTAATTGGGCTTGTTGTTGAAGATAGAGGTGGGTTGGGTCGGGCCCAATTGAGTGGTCCTTCTCTTTTAAGGGTGGAAGGTAGAAAGGAAGTGGATAATCCTTTAGGGCTCCTCGCTGGGGACGATCGCGCAGCAGCGACTGTCTCGTTGGAGTGGTTCAAGTCGATGTCGGCTTGGATCTAAGGCACTGATGAAGCTCTCCAGGTTGAAGCGACAAGGTATTCCTCACATCTCTTTCCTTTGGTGTCTCAGAGGGTGCGGGGCTTCTCTTCCTCATCTATTTCTTGTAGGAAAAGAGCGACGAAAGGGTTTTAAAGTCACGGTTGTGGATCGGGGACGGAGATGGTTGAAGCGGATGCGGGTATTCGCCCCCTAAACATGGTTTTGGTTGACGGAAGTGTTGTGATGGCCTCTTTTGGGAAGGAAAGGCCGCTAGTTGTGGTCGGCGAGACAAGTCTCGACGAAAGCAACTCTTTGAGACAACCTGTGCTTGGAATGGAGTCAGATGGGGAATGGAATTCCTCTTGCCTTGCCCAGTTTAGTGACTTTCTGGGCATGCCAACCATGAGATGTGAAGAGGAAATTCTAGTCATGCTCAAAAAATGGATCATGAGGAAAGACCAAAAGAACCGGAGGTCTGGGGCTAAAAGAGTCAAGGTTAAATCCCCAAAGTCTGAAAGGGAACTTAAAAGGTTGGAGTGTTCCATTAATTTTAAAAGTTCAGGGTATGGAAGAGCTCTATTTTGAGAGAGTGGGGGTTCAGTCTCTAAGGGTAAATGAAGTTAAGAATTCTCTCGTGGAACGTGAGAGGGGCAAATGATAGCGATAAAAGAAGACTCATTAAATCTCTAATCAAGGCTCAGAAAGCGGATTTGGTTTGTCTGCAGGAAACCAAAATCCAAAGTATGTCGTGTAGTTTGGTTCGATCTTTGGGGGTGGGTAGATTCTTAGAGTGGGGCGTTCTTAATTCTCGGGGTATGGCAGGGGGTGTTAGTTTTTTGGGATAGTAGAGTTTTAGAGCTAATTGAAATGGAAATTGGTAATTTTTCGGTTTCCTATCGATTTTAAAATGTGGAGGATGGCTTCTATTGGGTTTTTACAAGGGTGTATGGCCCTGCTACTGGGAGGTTTAGGGAAGATTTCTGGGAAGAGTTTGGGACAATCAGGGGATTGTGGCAGGATCCGTGGTGCTTAGAGGGTGATTTTAATGTTATTAGATTTTTGGGAAAGAGGAACAGTATTTCAAGACTGTCTTTAGTAATGAGAATATTCTCAAAGATAATTGAGGATTTGGAATTAAGGGATCTCCCTTTGCAGGGGGGGTCTTTCACGTGGAGGGGTGGGTTGAATAACCAGATTCAGTCAAGGTTGGATAGATTTATAGTTTCAGAGGATTGATAGTGTTATTTCAGTGGGGCAGTTCAAAGTCTTCTACCCAGAATTGTTTCTGACCACTACCCAATTTTGTTGGACTGTGGAGAAGCGAAGAAGGGGTCTTCCTCCTTCAGGTTTGAGAATATGTGGTTGAAGGAAGAAGGTTTTAAGGATTTGTTAAGGAATTGGTGGATGGGCTTCCAATTTAGAGGTTCTTTCAGTTTCACTCTATCTGAAAAGTTGAAAGCGCTTAAGGTATGCTTGAATATTTGAAACAGAGAAGTGTTTGGTAATGTCACTGCTAAAAAAGAATCAGCTTTAAGCGGATGATGTCTTGGGATTCAATAGAAGGGGATAGGGTGTTGTTTGCTGAAGAGCAAACTCTCATAAAGTAGGCTTTGGAGGAGTATAAGAAGTAGGTGATAATGGAAGAGACATCATGGAGGCAAAAATCTAGAGAGTTATGGTTGAAGGAGGGTGACAAAAACACTGGTTATTTTCATAAAATGACCAATGCACATAAGAGGGTCAATTCTCTGGTGAAGATTAAGATAAATGGGGCGTGGGTAATAGAAGAATGTGACATCAAGGATGGTGCGGTTCAAGCTTTCCACTCTCTGTTGTCGGAAACAGATGAGTGGAGTCCCAGATGCAATGGGTTGCAGGTTGTGGTTCTGGAAGGGGAAGCTACAGCTTTGTTAGAGGCTCATTTTTTTGAAGAAAAGGTGTTTGGTGCTCTCTCGAACCTCAATGGGGATAAAGTTCTTGGTCCTGATGGTTTCACAATGGCGTTTTGGCAATTCAGTTGAAGTTTTTTGAAAGAGGAAGTTATGGGGTTCTTCAAGGACTTTCATGATCAGGGCAAGTTCGTCAAGAGCATTAATGCCTCTTTTATGGTTCTAATTCCTAAGAAATGAGGAGCTGAAGACCTCAAGGACTTTAGGCCTATAAGCTTGGTGGGAAGTCTTTGTAAGTTGTTAGCAAAGGTGTTAGCTAATAGGCTTAAAAAGGTGATGGATAAGATAGTGTCCAAGTCCCAAAATGCATTTGTGGAGGGAAGGCAAATCCTGGATGCCTCGTTGATTGTGAATGAGGCGATTCATTCGATGCAGAAAAGTGGGAGAGGTGGCATCCTTTGTAAGCTGGATATTGAGAAGGCATACGACCATGTGAATTGAAGTTTTCTTCTTTGGTTGATGGAAATGATGGGTTTTGGAGCCAAGTGGATCAGCTGGATTCAATGGTGTATTGGGACTATCAGTTTCTCCATCCTTATTAATGGAACTTCCTCAGGATTCTTCCAACGTTCTCCGGGATTGAGACAGGGGATCCCCTATCCCCCTACCTGTTCGTGATTGTCATGGAGGCCCTTAATTGTTTGTTGAAGAGAGCGAAGGAGGGGGAGGGGGGAGGGCGCGGGGGGGTTTTGCCGGGGTGGTAGCTTAGTGGTAGAGGAGGTGTGGGAGTGGAGATCACTTATTTGCTGTTCGCATATGACACTTTAGTATTTTGTGAGCCTTCCATTGATCAGGTGTCTTACTTGAGTTGGCTTCTTATGTGGTTTAAAGCTATGTCAGGGTTGAAGGTGAACTTGGACAAAAGTGAAATCATCGGGGTGGGAAGAGTGGAGAATGTAGAGGAGTTGGCCCTTGAGTTTGGTTGCAAGGTTAGTCAGCTCTCTTCTTCTTATTTGGGTCTTCCTTTGGGTGCTCGTTTCAAGGAGGTGGCAACTTGGGACAGAGTTGAGGAAAGGCTGAGGAAGAGGCTTTCACTTTGGAAAAGGCAGCATATCTCCAAGAGGAGCAAAATGACCTTGATCCAGAGCACTCTGTCCAGCATGCCTATCTACTGTATGTTCCTGTTTCAGATGCCAAGGAGCGTGAGTTTTGAGATTGAAGCGAATCCAAAGGGACTTTTTTTGGGGTGGTGGGGCCTTGGAAAGGAAGCCTCATTTAGTGGAATGGTCTATTGTTTGCTCAGATATATGAAATGGTGGATTGGGTGTGAGGAACTTGGCATTGCTAAATAAGGCTCTCCTATGTAAGTGGAGTTAGAGTTTTGCGGTGGAAAGGGAAACTTTATGGAGGCAAGTTATATGTGGAAAGTATGGGGAAGAAGAGGGTGGTTGGAGGTCCCGTGTTGTGAGAAGCAGTTTTAGGGTTGGTTTGTGGAAAGTGATTCGGAGAGGTTGGGATGTGTTAGGTGACAATTTGGTTTATTCTGTGGGAAATGGTAAGAGGGTTAGATTTTGGAAGGATAAGTGGTGTGGAGATGATCTTTTGTGTACTCTTTTTCCCTCCTTATTTGCTATATCCTTGGATAAGGAGGCTTGGGTGGTGGATGTGTGGAGCCATTCTAGAAGGGGAGTGTGGGCTCTTAGGTTCTCTAGGCGGATTAATGATTGAGAAGTGTTCGGTGTGGAACACCTTCTCTTAAGGTTGCAAGGGAAAATGGATTATAGTGATGTGGAAGATCAAGTAATTTGGAGTAAGGCAAAGGACATAAGATTTTCTATTAAGTCTCTTTACAAGGCGTTGGAGCCAGAAAGACTAGAAGATTTTCCTACAAGAGTTATTTGGAATTATTTGGTGCCTCCGAGCGTGAGTTTTTTTTGCTTGGGAGGCTACATGGAAAAAGGTCTTAACCTTGGATCGTATTCAGAAAAGAGGGTTATCCTTGGCTAATAGATGTTATTTGTGTCTGGCAGAGTAAGAGTCTATTGATCACATCCTCCTGCATTGTGGGTTGGTTAGAAGTTTATGGAGCTTACTTTTTTTTTCCCTCTTTGGGGTTTCGTGGGTGCTCCCCTCTTCAGTTAGAGAGGCGTTATTGGGGTGGTTTGGGCCTTGTGTGGGAAAGGAAATGAAGAAAGTGTGGTTTTCATCTCCTTTGTGCCTTTTTTGGATTGTTTGGAAGGAAAGAAATAGTAGAGCGTTTGAAAATGAAGAACAATCGTTTCATGGGTGTAAATCGTTTTTCCTTTGTAATCTGTGGGCGTGGACCAGGGGGTTTTTTGGTTCTGGTCCCCCTTCCATTATAGATTTTGTTGATTGGTTAGACCCTGGTTAAAGGTTTCTTTCTTTTTTTCTCTCTCTTTTGTATACCTCCTGTATACGCTGGGGTGCTTTCTTGAAGTGCCTCTTTTCTCTTAATATATTTCTCTTTATTCATCAAAAAAAATCGAGTGGATGATGTTAATACATTTGATATGTTGAATATTAATAAGGTATAAAAAGTGATCTCCAAGATTATTACTTTTATTATAAAATACAGGTACAACAAAAATATGTTATAATTACAATATAAATACACTTACATTACAAAAGAAATCTAATTAGGAAAATTTTGAAATTTTTTTATAAAAATGATCATTTTGTATGATCATACCATATTTCACAACATACTTATATCGTAAATAATTTCTGAAACCAAATGAAATACTAATTTGTATGATAATAATTTTATATGATCATACCATATATATATATATATATATATATATATATATATACAAAAATTATTAAATAATTTCAATACACTGGATGAATATTGTTAATATATTGATACGATGTGTTAATACCAATATGGTATGAATAAGCATTTTTAGAATTATTACTTTTGTAATGAAATATAGGTATGTCATAAATGCATTATACTTACAATACAAATACACTATCATTACAATATATTACAACATAATTTAGTTTATTTTTGTTTAATTTCTTCACATGCTATATTACCCAATGAATAATTATGAGTTATTCCATATAATAGTTGTGTGTTAGTCAATTGAATATTTATATATTATTCAATTGATAAGTGCTCATAAAAAATAATTATTCATTCTATTATGGTAACAAAGTTTAATAACCTTAGGATATGATTTTTATTTATGAGATATTAGAATTTTCTTTTTTACAAGGTTCTTTAAAAAATCTCAATTTTTTTGAAAAAAATAAATAAAAAATAGCAAATTTTTAAACGATCACTTGAATGTTCAAAAGTGAAGAACAATTTTTTCGGGCTACCTGTACTTATCATCATGTATGGCCCCACATTATTGACAATATCAAATTTATTTATAAATAATATAAAAAACATATTCAAGGGTAAAATTATCCTTTAAAAATCCCTGAGATGAGTGGGCCTTCATTGTAATTATTCCATCCAGCCTACCCTATTGTGTAATTCTCCCAACAAAAAATCACTAATCTCTCTTATACTTCCTACGAAACCATAAGTGTACAAATATCTCCTTGCACTTTCTTTAGTTATCTGTCTTATTCTTACCCAAAAGAAAGTCAGCCAAAATTAATGCCAATATTAGCATGTTTGGTTGTTGGGAAATTACACAAAAAAAAAATTCAGTCTTTTTCGAGCAAGTAATGCTTTTTCTAAATAATTGTAAGAATATATTGAAACACATGAAAACACATGTTGCCCTTAAGTGCCCCGGGGGGGGGGGGGGAATGGAACAATCTCACAAAAAAAATATTCAGTCTTTTTCGAGCAAGTAATGCTTTTTCTAAATAATTGTAAGAATATATTGAAACACATGAAAACACATGTTGCCCTTAAGTGCCCCGGGGACGGGGGCGGGGGCGGGGGCGGGGGGGAAGGAATGGAACAATGTCATGAAACACATGTTGCCCTTAAGTTTCGGGAATTTCTTTACAAGGATGAGTTAGTTATATTCATGAGACCAATGTGTATATTTGGTGGAATTGATTTCTTAGCCCAAATTAACTCAACACCATCATTCCATTTATTACAAGCACACAAGCACACTTAACAGAAGACAATTAGATAGTTAATAAATTAACTTAATACAAATCATATGAAGTTCACCTCCAGCATTAATAATCAGCTATCACAGGAGTCGCTGAACGTCAGACCAGAACCTCTCAACTTTTCCTCCATGATCCTGTCAATGCGATCGGCCATTTCAGCTGTCAGATGATTCTTCCAATCACCAACCTCACCTTTCCTGAAGAAAGTATCCTTTCCAGTGCTAACATTGCCCACAGATATTGCTCCGGTCTTGTTTACCTTCAAATTTCTTAGATTCTCAAAACTACACAGCTCCATAATTTCATGTATCAAACCTTGTCCTTCTTCCTCGGAAGAGAAGGGAGAGCCCATGAACTCTGCCAACCTCTTGACCTGGCACAAGGAATCCCTCTTCACGTCTTCATATTTCATAAACAATATTCTCTGGGGTGAAGCTAAGCTAGCATTCCAATACCCTAAAACATGGTCCCAGAAGGGTCCATAGACGCTAATTCCTTTGCAGAACAACTCAAATGCCTCTTCAAGGGGAACCACTATATTCCATCTCGAGAGAAAACAAAAAATAGAAACAAACACATCTTTGGGGTTGCGACAGATATAGACAATTCGACACTGAGAGTCTATAACAGGTTGGGGTAATGAAGTGAAGGCAATGTGAGTATGGAAGAGCTGAGGAGAGGAAAGTGTGTCCAGGTCTGGGAAGGGGATGTTCTGCTCTGCGTAGAATTCCAAGAAGGGAACAAGTTCATGAGGGCTAGAAGTCAGCAAAGGGTGCGCTGAGAAATCATACCTGGTTCGATTCATGATAGAAAACATGAGAGATTTCAACCATGTTGTTCCACATCTTGGAAAGGAGACCAAGAGAACATCTTCATTCCTTGCCTTGAAGCATTGTTGCATCCACATGACTCCTTCTACAGCGCCCCCAGAATAGTACCAAAAGCCTTGGTACTGGTACATAAGACCCTGAATTTTCCAGCCTTTTTCAGTTGGGAGGGTGGAAATGATCTCTCTTTTGCTTCTACTTTCCCTCTGTTTCTCATCTTCATCGGCTGTTGATGACAGCACCATGGCATTCTCAAGAGAACCAGCCATGAACACAAAATCTGTAAACACTGAGCTACCGAGTTTAATGGGGATTTTTTAAATTGGTGTTGCTGAGACCAATACAGTGGCAATGTTGCTAAAGTTTGATTCGTATAGTCTGACCACACTTTGTGCTTTACAGGCTGGGTGTCAGTTTCATTCAGACATTTTCTTTTTCAAATTCACTTTTTTCTTTCTAAAAATCGTGAATCCCTCAAATGATCATAATTCATCATCATGCACATACTTTAAAGGGAAGCTCCACCAAATCTTTTCCTGTTTGGTACTATATCATTGTCCATCATGCACAAGCTTTTACAGGTAACGACAACAGCTCCACAAGTCCCTGATCAAATAAGAGATGGCTTACAAATCCTGAAGAAAAAATAAAAATAAAAATAAGTCACTTTTAAAAAATTTAAAATTTAAGGTAATTAATAATTTTTTTTATACCTCAATGTTTTAAAAAAATTTAAAAACTATTATTTTTCAAAAACACCTCAAATTTATTGCAAAAAGTAATTTATTTTCAAAACAAATCCTCAAAAAACAGTAATTTATTGCAAAAATTTATGGCAAGATCTGATGTGCAATTTCGAAAGACAAGGAACAAAGACAATGGTAATGATTTCAAGTTCTGGCAAAAATTGATATGTAATTGAGAAAGACAAGGAAATGAAGAAAGTGTGGATGATGTCAAGTTATTGCAAGAACTGATGTCTAATTGAGAAAGCATAAAGAAAAGGAGATGATGGCAGTGCCAAGGATGCCAAGTTATTGCATTCGTTGATATCTAGAATAGAAAGACTAGAAGGAGATGAAGGCAGTGCCAAGGACATCAATTTAGGGCCGGCCAGCAAACTTTGATCTTTAGTTTGGAAAGACAAGGAAATGAAGGAGCTTGCTCTGCTGCTACGTCCCTCTTTCCCCATTCCATCAAATGAGGCAACCTTTCAAGTCGAAGTGTCTTCAGGGATGGGAAGAATGGTGTTGCTGATGATGAGTAGCTCTTCATGTTCTCCATACAGTACTCAAGCTCCAGATACTGAAGAGAAGGGAGTTGACCAAACAGTGGCAAAACTCTGAATCTTTTACACCTCTTCATCGTAATTTTCACTAGATTTGGGACCAATGAACCAAACCCATCATTCATCATCCAACTTGGGAACCTCTCACCGATATAATCCTTAATGTAGAGCTCCTTTATACTTGAGTCACTGACTCAGCCTCCTCAACGTTGTTCCTTTCTGGTTCAAAGTCTCATATCATCCATTCTATTGGCTCCAACCAATATAATCTCAAGGAATGAAGGCATTGTTTTCCTTTCAAATTTGCTTCCTTGGAATCTAATGCACCACCCCTCATATTTGAAAGACATGCAATTGCCAATTCTCCTCTGAGACTGTTAATGCATTTCAATTCATTCAACCGACCAATTCTCTTATCGCTAGAATTCCTGCTGTTATTCCCAACAAAGAACAATGGTAGAGTCTGAAGCATAGTCAATTCTCCTAACCCACATGGCATAAAAGTCAATCCACTATTCCCATCAATCTCAAGATGCCTCCGGTTTATCCAATTGTTTATATTTTTTGGCAATTCTTTAAGAAACAAACATTGAAAAAGTTTCAATATCTGTAAATGCTTTAGCTTTGTAATTGCATTAAGAAGTACCTCATATTTATTATAAGAAAGATTGACATATCTTAGATGACTCAGATAGGCTAAAGATGTTGGTATCTTTTCAAATGTAAATCTCTCCTAGCTCAATTATAATTACAATTCATTAGAAATTTATATATTTAAAAATTATTTAATCTTCATATAATGGAGAGAAATAAGTTAAATGAGTTTGAAAAAACTAGCATATAAAAATAATTTATTGACTTTAATCCTATTTTTTATTTTCCTTCATTTTTCAAGAACCAAACATAACCTAAATGTATTACTGATATTGTTTTTTCGATAAAAATTCAAGTTGATTTCATGTGTTGATTTGCTTTTAGGTAGCTTTTTTTTTATCTCTTTGTTAGGCTTTTGGGTTGATTATAGTATGATTCGAAGGTTGGTACTCTATCTAGGGTTGTAAATTGGGTGAGTTGATGACTAACCTAAACTTAACTTGAATTAAGAAATAATCAATTTGAACTCAACTCAACTTGAACTCTAACCCAATGTATTCAACTCAAGTTTAATCTAATCTAATTTTTCTAAAACTTGGATTGAGTTTGGGTTGTTTAAGTTAAATTCAAATTGATCGAGTTACACTTGAATTGATCATGTTACATAATTCAAAATCTATGTATAATATTATTTTAATGTATTTATATGAAAATTTTAATAACAAATAGGACAAAATTTCAAGATAACAATAAAAGAACAAACATAAATTTATATATTTTCTAAAAATAATGAAAACATAGTATATAATATAATTTGATATTTTTCATAAAAATAGAAAAAGAAAACTTATATTATTATATAGAATAAAATGCGTTATAAATATTATAAAAACATTAAATCGGATTCAAGTTAAACTCTAGTTGTCTAAACCTTAATCCAAGCCCAACCCAAATTAAGTTTAAGTTCAAGTTAAAAAAAACCTAATTCAATCCAACCCAATTATTAAAAATGATTGTTTAAATCCGTCCAAATATTGGATTGGGTTCAAATTAGATCGAGTGAGCCTGCCTAACTTCATTCCTAACTCTAAGTACTTTGAGTTGATAGATTTAAAACAACATAAACTTGAACAGAAAAACTCTTGCTTTCATTCATAATTTACATGGGTATATAAACACATGTAATGGCTTGATACATGGAGCAATTACAGCTGTGATTGTGGATGTGGTATTTAAATACACTAGTCACAAATATATTAACGGCATGATTGCAACAATTATGGGAATGACTAAAAATATGAGCTGTCTATCCAGATTAACATTGAAGTAAGAAGCCATAATATATATTATCACTTCAAAACAAGTGTCTGGGAATTATGGCTTCTTACTTATATATATATATATATATGTTCACTTATTTTGTAGAAGAAAATAGCACTTGTCAAAACCAATTCTTCAGAAATATTTGGGAAAGATGTGGAAATCTGACCAACTGCAAGACAATTCAATTTAAATATAATGTTTGCATTAGATTGACATCCAATTAATGATTTCCTTTTTATCTTCATTTTTTAAAACATTAAGCTTTGTATTGCCTGTCAAAGAAGGTGGTGCCGTGGTGGCAGTTGGTAAGAGTGTTGTGGAGGAAACTAGAGAGCCTCGTGCAGAGTATAAGAAAACAAAGTAAAGAACGAGGAGATAAAAGAAAAGAAGACAAAAAACATAGATTGTTTTGGAATCAAAAATAGTTTTAAATAACAGTTTTTAAAAACTATTCTCTTATATTTTGTAGATGGAAGGTTTGTTTAAGGACCTAAATTAGCTTTAACATATTGTGGACCCCGCATTTCGGCTCATGCATTTCCCACTCGATGGCGAGCTCGATTTTGGTTTTGAAAATTTGATTTTATTTGATTAAGAAAACTGACTTGGAGTCGCCACTTATTTTTGTTTTATTTTTAAAGGGTAAACAAAATAAGAAAGAAAAACCCTAAGTATGACTCCTTATTTTGGAAAAGGTGGTCTGTGAAAAACCAGATCGGGTTCGGGGGTCAGGTTACTTATCGGGAAGGTACGATAAAGACCGTAGCACCCTTCTAAGTCCCTAAAGTCGGGTCTCTACTAATACAATGAAACTGACGTGGCAATCAACGAGAAAGTCAATGGATACCCACCTAAATCATGCACAATATGATAATCAAAAAACGTAATAGAGATTGGCTAGAATGGGAGTGGATGCGTACCTCGGCCATGAGCCATAATGCGCTATCAAGAAACAGGATTAGTGCACAATTAATGAATACAAAATATAGTTCATGCATATCAGAGTGCAAAACGAAGCTCAAGCAAAATACACTAAACACAACAGTTGACAAATCGAAAGAGATCGAACATAGGGCCCCCATCAAAGCCTAATTTATTACTCATGAACTAGTCTCACAAATTCTGTGTTTTGGAATTATGGAGAATTCATTATTGCTTACCAGAAGATTATTTAGGAACTGAAAGGGGATTAAAACTATTCGAGTGAAAACCGGATCCCTGGAGCTTATTTGAAGATTAGAGTATTTGGAATTAAATTTAAAATATTAGAGCCTCGGTAATTAAAATGAAATTTGCCAAAGAAAAATGAGTAATGAACTTTAGGGAATTAAACTAGAAAGATATAGATTTTGAAAGTTGAATTTGCAATAATAATAATAATAAGGAATGAACTTTAGGAAATTGAACTGCGAGAATATAGATTTTTAATAATAATAAGAAGAAATGAACTTTAAGAAATTAAACGGCTAGAGTATAGATTTTTAATAATAATAATAATAATAATAATAATAATAATAATAATAATAACAATAAATGATAATAATAATGATATGGATAAACGAAAGGGGTTGAAAAGGGCTTTGGAATTATAAGGGCCTAAGGTGATAACAATAACGATAATAATAATAAGGATAATTACAATAACAATAAGGTTTTGAAATAATAATAATAATAATAATGATAACAAGATTTTGAAAGTCGAATTAATGATAACAATAATAATAATGAGATTTTAAAAGTTAAATTAATAATAATAACAATAAGGTTTTGAGGGTTTGAATTAATAATAACGATAATAATAATAATAAGATTTTGAAAGTGGAATTAATAATAATAATAATAATAATAAGATATTAATGATAAGATTTTAAAAGGTTGGATTAATAATAAAAATAGGAATAAGATTTTGAAGGTGGAATTAATAATAATAATAATAATAATAATATATTAATGATAAGATTTTAAAAGGTTGGATTAATAATAAAAATAAGAATAAGATTTTGAAAGTGGAATTAATAATAATAAGAATAATAAGATATTAATGATAAGATTTTAAAAGGTTGGATTAATAATAAAAATAAGAATAAGATTTTGAAAGTAGAATTAATAATAATAGTAATAATAAGATTAATGATAAGATCTTAAAAGGTTGGATTAATAAAAATAAGAATAAGATTTTTGAAAATGGAATTAATAACAATAATAATAATAAGATTCGGAGAGTTTGAAATAATAATAATAAGAGATGAACTTTAGGAGGTTAAACTGCGAGAATATAGATTTTAATGATAATAATGACAATAATAACAATAATGACAATAGTAATGATGATAATAGTAATAATAATAGAAATGATAATAATGGTAATAATAATAATAATAGGATTTTGAAAAAACTGAATTAACAATAATAATAATAATAATAATAATAATAAGATTCGAAAAATTGAACAAATAATAATAATGACAATGATAATAATAATAATAATGGTAATAATAATAATAATTGATAATAATGATAGCAATAATAATAATAATAATAATAATAATAATATCCGCTAACGATAATAATAATAATATTCGTTAATAATAATAATGATAATAATCCGTTAACAATAATAATAATAATAATAATATCCGCTAACAATAATAATAATACTAGTTAATAACAATAATAATAATAATAATGAAAATTAATAATATCCGCTAATAATAATAATAATAATATTCGTTAATAATAATAATAATAATGATAATAATTAAAATTAACAATATCCGCTAATAATAATAATAATAATATTCGTTAATAATAATAATAATAATAATATTCGTTAATAATAATAATAATAATAATGATAATAATTAAAATTAATAATATCCGCTAATAATAATAATAAAACTAATGATAATAATAATAATAATAATAATAATAATAAAAATAGGGAAATTAAACTATAGATTTTGGAAGTTGATTTAATAATAATAATAATACTAATAATAATAATAATAATTAATTGAATTTGAAGATTTAAATAATAATAGAGATGGGCTTAGGACAATGGCTACCAATTAAGCCCTTCAATGGGCCTAGGGTGGGGAGATTGAATCTCAAAGGAAGCTAGTGGGCCTTGGGCATCATCTTCAGCATAGGCTTGGGCCTGGGCTCCAAATTCAAAACCCAAGCCCAAAGCCATCATGGGCTAAACCAAGCCCGTCACCAAACAATAGCTCCTTCACAGCCCAACAGCATCCTCTCCATCTGGGCAACTCCTTCAGGATATCTCCACCAGCAACGACGTAGAAGAGAGGCAGGGATGGCGGCGCCGGGATGGTGGAGATGCGTGGCTTTCGAAGCCACGGCACCAGTCGGTGGACGTCTCCGCTTACGGCGCCGTCGACCACACCGCGGGAGCAGTCGAAGAAGACGGCGAGCAGGCCGCCGTCGACAGCCTAGAGAGAGGCGTCCCGAACCGGAGCAGCAGCGCCGAACTCCAAAGGCGGCTCCGGCGAGGTCTGTGGGGAATGGAAGGCTTGCCTAGCTGCTGCCCGCTCCCAGCCACTAACAAGGACTTGCGCACATGGAGGTGTGAGTGATGGTGATTATACGGGCATGGAGAAAGAAAAGGTGGCGAGAGATGGGATTGGCGTGGAGCTGGGTATAGAAAGCTGGGTGAGTGGAATCAAACGGGTATTAAATCAAGATATGGTTACATGAATCTCATGAGGAATCTGAAACAATACTAGATTAATCTTCAATAAGAACCAAATAAATAATGAACCTGAACATGCTATAACCCCACCAAACCATTCTAAAGCTCAGCTGAGATACACATATGGCATTGGACTTCTATTCCCATTCAACCAATAGCACCCAATAGTCAACAAAGAAAGAGAAGAAAAACAGATAAGTTGAAACGAAGTGGAAAAATCGATAATGTTCATACCTGAGGACGTTCTTCTTCAGCAAGATGGGTTGGACTCCCAACTGCTCTCCTCTTCCTCTGGCTATGACCCGTCTTTGAAGTCCCAAAGACTCCTCCAGATCTCCTCCTCAACCCCCCCCCCCCCCCCCCAAACTCCTGCTTTTTGATCTTTTCTGAGAGAAAATCCAGAGAAGCGCCAAAAAAACCCTTTTTTTCCCCCTCTTCCCCCTGTTTCCGCCCGCTTTCTCTGTCACCCTTTTCCTTCCTTTCTTTTCAGCCGTCCTCGGGTCTGTCTTTCTCTTTCCTTTCACTTCCAGCCGTCCTCGGGTGGATCCAGAAAGCTGAAAGAAAAGCAACGAGAAAAGAAAAAAAAAACAACAAGAATAATAATAATAAAAAAAAACCCACCTCTGCCCCCAGTTCAGGGGGTCTACACATATTTTTAATATTTTTAAAAATATTTTTATGTGTAGTTTTTATTCTACATTTTTATATGATTATTTTTGGCAAAAGTGAGTTTTCATTTACTAATTTGGAAAAAAAAATCAAATTTTTATAAATCATATTTATCTTCACTCATTTAAAATATATTCATTTTTTCATAAATCAAATAATTATTTTCTAAAATGACCATTTTATATGTTAATAATACAAATTAATTTAATGTGAGAATTGATTTGAGATTAATAAAATAAAAAAAAAATAAAAATACAACTAAAACAAAAAAAAAAAAAAAACCTTTAAAGCTAAAAATATAAAAATAGAATATTAACTTTCACTTAATTAAAGCACTCTAGTAGAAAATATAAATAATAAGAAAGAGTTGAAAATACAATGGGAGCAAATATTTTAATTTTTAATTTTTAGTTCTTATTTTTTTTAATTGTATTTAATTTTTATGTATTTTAGTTTTAATTGTATTTTGAATTTTTAAAATTTTTTATTTTATTATTGATATCAACTAACAAAATTTTTATTCAATTTTATTAAATAAAATGAGAAAATGAGAGAATTTACATAATTCACGATATAAAATCATTATTAAATAATGGATTCTAAAGATTTTAGTTATTACTTGAGAATCCTAAAGAATTTTTCCACGGTAATTCATATCTTATGTTATATAATGAAAAAATTATAATATATTTATTTTTAAAACACTTTTATCAAATTAAAATGATAAATTAATTTGGTATATTTTTTTTAATATTATCAAGCAAAAGAGTATTTCAACAAATAATAATTTCAGTTATAAAAAAAATACATATATTTTAAAATATTTTTAAATGAATGAAGATGAAATTGATTTATAAAAGTTGAGATTCTTTTTTTCATATTTTTTTTTAAATTAACGAATCAAAGCCAGTTTTTCCCATTATTTTTTAAAAATAAATCACAAAAAATATGTGAAAACAATTGACAATAACTAAAAAAATGTTTTCTAAAAATACCATATTTTTTATTTTTAACAATAGAAAAAAGAAAACAACTTTCTAATTACCAAAAGTTAAAAAAGATTCTTAAAAACAATTGTAAAACAAAGTTATATTTTCTCAACTTTTTCTACTCCATAAAAGTGATTGGTATCTTCTCATCCATGTAATTTTTTTTTTCTCAAATCTTTTTCAAAGAGTTTGTGAGTCATAAAAAGAGAGGGTTATTTACCCTTTTGAAGGTACCTTGAATTGGTTTTCCCTTTTTTTAAAGGGTACTTTTTGCATATATGTCAGATTGATGATTTTGTAGTAATTCATATATTCTTGATAAATTATTGATATGCAAATATTTACATATCTCAAAACAGACCCAAAAGACATTATCTCTAAACAACCCTTTTATTTAATTATTCAAAATGGAACTATAAATTGTAAAAATAAAATAAAAAATAAAAAATACAAGCAGCACAAGCAAGCATTCATCATGCTTAATGAAACGAAATCAAGCATCCATAGACATGACATTTTTACTATTTTTCACATACAACCATTGACTCTCCTCGGTTTTACAGTGCAGCATCCGAGCTACGTGCCTAATGACTTGAGGAACTCCGTTACACGACTTTACAATTTCTTTTCCTATTTTCACAAGATTGGGGCGCGCTTTCTCTTCCCCTCCTTTGAATGCAAGACTTCGAAACAAATCCCAAGACGACTCCTCTCCCAAAGGTTCCAAATTGTATGGAGAATTAATTCCCATGACTGAAGCAACTCTAGCGCTTCGGGTCGTCACTAAGATTTTACTCCCATGGGCACCAATAGTCAACAAAAGCCTCAATTGATCCCATTTCCCTGGATCCTCGTTCGATACGTCATCTAGCACAAGCAAATACCTCTTCCCTTCTAGACTTTTACGAAGGAGCTTCTGCAATTGATCCAACTCTAAGTTGTTCACATTTGTATTAGTTGTAGCTTTTACAATGTTCTTAACCACTGCTTTTACCTCAAAACCATTGGAAACACACACCCACATCTTAATATCAAAATGTTTCCCCACCTTCTCATGATCATTGTATACCAATTGAGCAAGGGTGGTCTTGCCTAGGCCCCCAATACCAACAATTGCAACCATTGAAAGATGTTCTTGCATCAACAATCCTATCATCTTCTCTTTGTCTTTCTCTCTTCCCACAATTTCAGATGCCAGGACAAAAGAGTGGGTTTCTGATTTCTTCCTATTCTCTACCTGCACCACTCTTGGAACAAACTTGAACATGGAAATATCTTTTGCAATCTCATCTAGCCTCTCTCTAATATCCTTCATTCTATGACCCGTCTTGACTCGAAAAGCAATATGATTAGAAGAGGAGAAGAAGTCACTCACTTGTCCTACAAATCTCCCCTGCGTATGGGTCTTTCTCCGCAAGTCTTCGGCTGCGAAGTCATCCAACAACTGATCAGCATCGTTGACAACTTCTTTAAGCCTCCGTACCCAAGTTGATACTGCACGATTCCTCTCCTGCGGCTCCCCAGCATCAAGAAGCACAGCTTTGATGGTAGACAGCGTATCCTCAAGCTTGCTTAGCTCTTTTCTGATACCATACATCAATCCAATTTCTTGGAAAGCGGTAGATCCCAGCTTCATCAAAAGGTTCTCAGCAATGGTGAAAGGAATTTGTTCAGCCATCTTTGAAAGAGCAAAGAAAAATGTTGCAGAGGATGGAAAATTGAGGGGGAACTCTAGCAAGAGATGAAATCAGAAACTAAAAGGTTATAATGGAGTATGTTTGAGGCGAATACATTGAGATTGGGGGGTGGGGGGAAGAGGAAATGATATTGAGTCAAAGTCTTTGTCAATGATATAAATGAAAAAAAATGAAGAGAAATAATAGTTTGACTGATAGCCACTCGCTTTCACATTTATGGGTATCTCAGCCCATGCCTAAGATGGTTTTAGTAAGAGAATGACAGTGTGTAGACAGAAGATTTTACTCAAATTGTTATTAATGAAAGTGTTTTTTTAAAGTGCTTTGAAGAGAATCATTCGATTGGGTGTTTATTTAAAACATATTATAAATGATTTTTTACTATCATGGTAATTTTTTTGTATTTTAAAAATGTTTCTTAAAATTTATCATTTTTTTTTTTTTTGAGAAACACTTTTTACATTAAAAGTGGATTGTTTTTACTTCAAATATCTTTCGTAAAAATATTTTCTCTAATAATATTTTTAAAAGAATTACCTATCAAATGTTTCTTAAAAAAACATTATAAGTGATTTTTCAATCTGATAAGTGATTTTTCAAAATTTTAAAAATATTTTCTAAATTTTGTCAAATACCTAATTTTGTCACTTTACTTTTTAAAATCATTATCTAATGAACTCTTAGAATATGTTTCATAATAATTTTAGAAAGTATTTCTACCATTTCTAATATTTGAAAATTTGTGTGATTTTAGAAAGTGTTTTTACCATTTTTAATATTTGAAATTTTTTTAATTTTCAAGTATTAAAAATTATAGAAATATTTTTTAAAATAACTATCAAAACACTTAAAGTGCGTTTAATAGTGATTTTATAAAGTGTTTTTAGTTTTTTTTATGTTTGAAAGATAAAAAAATTTAAGTGTTAAAAAGACTAAAAACACTTTCTAAAATCACTGTTAAACGCACTCTTCGAATACATTTAACAATGTTTCTACTCATAATATTTTTAACAAAAGTATTTTCTCTAAAAATATTTTTAAAAGAATAGTATTTCTCCATAAAATATTATAAATAATATTCCAACCTTAAAAGTGATTCTAAAAAGTGTTTTCTAAAATTTGTCAAAATATCTCATTTTTTTCAAAACATTTTTTTAAGTCAAAATTACTTTGGAACGAAATCTTAACTAGGAGAGTTAAACTAGAAGAATTGGTCTCACCATGATTTATATTATAAATGTACATCTTTTTCCTATTTTTTCAATAAATTTATGTGAGCACCCATAAAAGTAAGAATAGTCTTTTCATAGCATAAATCATAGGGGGATCACTTTAGAAAAGTCCAAAGGTCTAAAGAGAGAATCAAGGATGGATACATTAAAGAAAATGTTCAAAGGGCTAGAAAAAGAGAGACCCATGTGAATGTTAGTTGGCACGACCATTCTTACTTTTGTTCACACTTGGATGTGACATGATATTATTTTAGATCAGAGAGAATATAGAATAAAGATGTACATATATGGATTTATTTGGGTATATGCGAGTCTATCACCTTCTCATTATCATTATAGAATAAAGATGTACAATGGGACAATGACCTTATTTACCATTTGTGCCCTCTCATACCCAATTTTTGCCACCTTTCCTCTGTATTTTCTCTTACTTTTCAAAGCCTTAGTCTTTTCCTTGCTTTCAATCTTTTTTAAAAATAAATAAATAAATAATTGCTCTCCATTCCATCCCTGAAATTCTGTCACTCTTGTTCAACAAAAGGGGAATATTAAAAGTTATGTGAATGTTTGACAAGGGTTTAAAAAAAAAAAAACTAAAAAATATTTAGAAATCATAAAATTATTTTTTATTTTCTGTTATCAAAAATAAAAAAAAATATGACATTTTTAGAGAATATTTTTTTAATTATTTTTACTTGTTTTTTTAATTATTTTAAAAAATAATTCTACAAACATGTATAATGATTAAAAATAAAGTTCTACATGTAAAAATTATTTTTAAAAATATTAAAAATAGGTTAAAAACTTTTTAAGTTCATAGACAAATTTTTATTCTATAGAATATCAAATAATAGTTTTCAAAAACTATTCTAAAAAATTATTTTTCAGTCATGTTTTTAGAACTGTTTTTAAAATCAGTTATCAAATAAGGCCACATGCAACCTACTTCTCTTCTTAACTTTATTTACTCTCTTTTTTAGTTTTTTTTTTCCTTCTAATTTTAAGGCTATATTTGGTTCCCCAAAAATACTAAAAAATATGTTAAAGAAAATTATTTTCTTGTGTTTGGTTTTATTAAAAAAAT
Organism: Vitis riparia; assembly: GCF_004353265.1. NCBI lineage: Eukaryota > Viridiplantae > Streptophyta > Magnoliopsida > Vitales > Vitaceae > Vitis > Vitis riparia. Next base: position 2,575,099 of record NC_048443.1, read on the forward strand.
ATTTAAAAATTGAATATAATTAAAATTAGTGAAAATTTTATATATTTTTAAATTATTTAATCTTTATATAAAATAGTTAAATAAATTAAATGAGTTTGAAGTAGAAAATGAATATGATTTGTTAACTTTAAATCTACTTTTTATTTTCTTTCACGTTTTCTTTTCTTCTACTTTTCCTTTTTATTTTATTTTTCTCACATTTTCCCTCAAACTTTCATGTGACCAAACATAGCAAATGATCTCAAATTCACATTAATCACTAAAATTATTTTCACCTTCTAGCACTAGCAAAATGAACAATAACAATAATAATAATAATAAAATAAATGGGTTTGTAAATAAAAGACTAAAAATAGAGAAAATGCATGTTTAAAACGAAAGCTAAAATATAGATAAAAAATAAATGCAAATGAAAAAAATGAAATCAAAATAAGACATTATCAAAAGTCAAAATAAAAAAAAAATGAAATAAGGGAAAATAAAATAAGTAAAATCAAGTAAAAAAAAAACAAACAAACATTACATGAAGGAGGTGTTCGGCAAAACTTAATATTTATTATTTAATGACTTAAGTTAACCTTAAGTTAAATTATATTTAAATTATTAACTTAAAATTTATTACTTAATTTTTACTTTAAATATAAAGATTGTTTAATACATTTAACTTAAAATTGATTTTAAATTAACAAATTGACATATTTATCTTTATAAACAATAATTAAGATAAAAAAATGTTGAATAACAGTAGAAGTCATGGAGTAGTAAAAGCGATCACGAAGATAACTAATGTCAATATTTTGGATATCTAGACATAAAAATACACTATAACATGTTGTCACATAGTTCAAAGTTTCAACAAATACTGATGCATATAAATCGACTCATGTCCATCTTAACCATGGGGCACAACAAGTTTAATACGAGAGTTAGTAATGTTGGTATCGTAGAGTTTAATAGTAACCCAAGTTGAAATCAAGTACGAATCATTTGACTTCCCCCAACTCATGAGACAATTCGAAGTTGCAACATCATGATTCCAATTTAATAATAATGGAAGAAAGAATAAATAATCTTTACATATCTTAAAAATTCTCTTCATCAATCAAGAAAAGTTGTGTTAACACATGATTGGGAATAAGAAACTCAACAATTTATTTTAAAATTATCACATTTTATCATTTTTAATTTTTGTTTTCAAGACATACCAATTATTAAAGATTTGTATTTGGTATTAAAATAAGTATGATAATGTCTTAATTTTCTTTTTACTTCTTAACACTATCATAAATCAATTCAAATGCGTGTTTTTATAACAACTTAGATAATATTAAAAAAATAAAATAAAGGCACATCATAACGATTTGCAAAACCTAAAGAGAGCATAGTTTAGCAATTTGATGCAAGCGAGTTAATTCTTTTCATATATACCAATTATGTATCAATAATAACATATAATTAATATATCATTGATAATACCTTGAATTTACCCAATATTGATCATTGCGAGGTGGTCTGCACCTCAAGGTTTTGAATCCCCATAAAGAGTCCTAAGAGTTTAGTTTTGAAGGTAGATAAATTTTTTTATAACTTTATTTCAAAGGAATTTTACAATATAAAAATTTTAAAGGTTAATCAATTTCTTTTACAAGATTTATTTCAAAAGAAATTTAAGATGTTAGTTATAGAAATATAAAATCATTAAAATGTTTAAAAGGTATATATGTGACATTCTCAACAGGCCTTTCTCACATGAGATTGTCATTTGCCCTTCGGCCCATCAGGCTTAATTGTAATTGGGCCACAGAATTGGTCATAAAGGCTCGACCCATATCTCGTCTGTAACCATTCATCTCCTTACAATATCCAGTATCCTCCGCGACCAGCACAATGAAGCACCGGTGCCTTGCCGCCCCTTAGCTGCACCGCTCATCGTCGTCCTCCGATCACCACCACTTCTCCCTCTGAACCACACTCTCCAAACCCTGCGCAATGGAGCCTCATCTCCTTGACCCCACTAGCCTGCGCTGGTCATCATCCATCCCCTTAACCTACACCACCTGCTCGTTAAAAGTTCTCAAAGAGACCAAGCCCACCTCAAATCCACCATTTTTATTTGTCAGAGCAGGGAAACGGAGTTCCGGAAGTTCCCAAAACGGGCTTCAGAGACAACCTAAGAAGGATCTTTCTCGGATTTTGAGGACAGAGGCGGCAATTAGTGGCATTGAGAGAAAAGCAAATTCAAGAAAGTACAGTACTTTGTGGCCCAAAGCGGTTTTGGAGGCTTTGGATGAGGCGATAAGAGAGAATAGATATGAGTCTGCTCTCAAGGTTCGTGGGTTCTTCTTCTTGTGATTTTTGTCCTTCTTTTTGGCTTTTGGATTTGCGCTGCAATTTTGTTGTGACTTATTGGTTGATGAGAAATGTCGGGAAAAGAAAGATATGAAGCTTCACCTCTCTCAAGGTTTTGGTGGATTTTTCCTGTTTTTGCTTAGTCCCTTTTTTTGGTTTCTGGGTATGTGCAATTTCGCTTATGGTCTCTATGATTGCTGAGAAAAAGGGAGAAACAGAGTTTCAATCAATGAGGAACTTTATTGGCTAAAGCCAAATAGTTGCTGCAAGGCGGGATAGTAAATAAGATGTTGTGGGTTATCCCGTTTTTACTCTTTTTGAGCTTCTGGGTCGGTCCAATTTTGTTTTTCTCTGTTTGGTCGCTGACAAAATGTAGGAGGAAAAGGAAAAAGTCCTTAATCCAAGTGTTATACTGTTTTTGTTATTAAAAGAAAGGAATATTTGGTTAAAAGGGGCAAAATAAGTTGGTAGGAGGAAAAAATAACCTCATGACCCTTTTTTTTTAAGATTAAATTACCCCTAATAAAAATTAAAAGAAAAACCTTTCAAATTCAAAACTAGAAAGGAAGCTTCTCTCTTGAAAGACATCCTCAAAGGTATGTTTTGTTTTTTTGAAATACATTATTTATTTATTTATTTTTCTGATTTTCATATTTTTGTTGATTCTCTCTTTAAAAGGATTAAAAAAATTCATTCATTTGATTAAGGTGTGTTTTTTTTTTGTCTAGTTTATGAAAAAACACGGGAGAGGAAAAGAACATAATAAAATGGAAAAGAATAGAGAATATCCTCAAAGGTATGCTTTGTTATTCTCAAATGGTTTGTTTTTCAGATTTTTGTCTCTTTGTTGATTTAGTCTCTAAAAGGATTAAGAAAGTTTATGCATTTGTAGTGATCGATTTGATAATATTTCACAATTTGACTTAACATTATTAAGAATAAGGGATAAGTACTTTAATGAGGAAAATAAGATTCGTAGTGATCGATTAGAGAAGGTTTTCACCTTATTATGTGATAAAGGAAAGAAAATAAACATAAAGAGGACAAAAAAAGAAGGCAAAGTTAAAGTGATAAATCAAATCTTGATGAAGACATTGTAAAATTAACATTGTTATACTTTGTTGAGTATGTTCTACTAGGAAATAAGGGAAAGAATTTGATAAATTTACAATGGATTCAACTTGTTGATAGTTTAAAGGAGTTCAACAAGTATCTATGGGAGAAAATTTGCTATGAGAGAACATTAATTGGGTTACAAAAGATTTTGGACAAAAGAATGTCAAAATTTGTGGAGAAAAAAGAAGAAAAAGGGAATGCAATCTATGAAACATATGCCTTTCAAATTTGGGCGTATGAAGTCATTTCATTACTTGGAATAAAATATGCAAGTCACATTAGTAGAAGTTTTCCCAAAATTTTAGATTGGAGAGGTACTGCATCTCCAAAATACACCTAAGCTTCAATCCTTGTTTTTATAGTCAAATGTAAGTTATATCTTAATATTTGTTGACATTTGCTTTCTTATTTACATAACCATATTATTATTATTAAATAGTTTCTTTCTACTTTGAATTAATAGTTATTTTTGCATTTCATACTCATTTCCACACTAGAAGAACATAAACAAGAGTATGTGAAATGTATTAAACTAGCGGGTGAGTCAGGTGATGCCTTAGAAGATGATGTGAATGATTGGGACTATCACCTTCTTTTCCACCTTTCATTGTTGTAGCAACAGCAGTAGTATAGGTTGCAGATTCCTCATGATCTTCAAATTGAATCTGCAACATATACTTTTGTTGTTATTGCAGCAATGAAACATAAAAAAAGAAGGTAATAGTCCCAATCATTCCCATCGTCTTCTAAGGCATCACCTGACTCACCCTCTAATTAAAAATAATTCATATACTCCTGTTCATACTCTTCCAATGTAGGAATGAATATGGAATAAAAGGATAACTATTAATTCAAAGTAGAAAGAAACTAGTTAATAATAAGAATATGGTTATGCAAATAAAAAAGCAAATATAAAAAACTATTAAAATATTACTCACATTTGACTCTAAAAATAAGGATTGAAGCTCAATGTACTTTAAAATTGCATTCCCTCTCCAATTTAAAATTCTAGGGAAACTTCTACCAACGCGACTTGCATTTTTCATTCCAAGCAGTGGAATGACTAAATACGCCCAAATTTGAAAGACATGCTTCATAGGTTGCATTTCCTTTTTCTTCACATATTTTGATATTCTTTTATCCAAAGCTTTTTGTAACCTAAATAACGTTCTTTCATAGCAAATTCTCCCCCATGGATACTTGTTGAATTGCTCTAAACTATCAACAAGTTGAACCCATTGTAAATCTATTAAATTCTTCCCTTTCTTTCCTAGTAGAACATGCTCAACAAAGTATAACAATGTTAACTTTATAATGTCTTCATCAAAATTTGATTTCTTACTGAACTTTGCCTTTTTTTTTATCCTCTTTGTGCTCATTTTCTTTCATTTTTCATATAATGAGATGAAATCCTCCTCTAATCGATCATTACAAATCTTGTTCTCCCCATTGAAGTATTTATCCCTTATTTTTAATGATATTAAGTCAAATTGTGAAACATTACCAAATATCAACCCAGTGATCAAAGCAAACTCCAAGGCACTAAATCTTAATCCTTTTGAGTAAACAAGTATCCACATCTTATCTTCTTTTTTTTTTTTTTTAATGTCATATTAGCATAACAACATATTATGAATAATTTGAGCATAAAATTTCAAATCAGTCATACATACCTAAGAAGTGGCCAAAACAAGATGTTTTAAACATCTGTAGTTGGGTTTGATTCAAGTTTTTTTTTATGTTCTCAATGGCCATAATATAGGATAAACAAACGACTTTGGATAGGAAGTGATCTTCATTACGTATTTTTTGTGTGAAGATTGTTGAAGAAGTGACAGTTTGCAAAGTCACACACATTGTTCTTTCATATTAAGAAAATATATTAAGAGTTAAGAACAATGAATATGAACTAAAATAAATTATAAAAAATTTAACCACTTCTACTAAAATCAAAATACTAATTCAATCAATTCTAGTGTAATCAAGTTTGAAACATTTTAATCGAGAACTAAACCAAAGTTATGTTATTTGTCAATGAAATTTAAAACTAATTAAGTTGAGGTGAAATTGTTTTTATTAAAAACTTAGCCTTAATTAATTCCTTTGTAAATAAAACTTAACCATGGTGTAGTCTATGTGAATATTTTGATATACATATAAAAAACTTCATCTAATTAGTTTGTTATTTATGGCAAACTTGAAATACAATATCATTCGTAGACTTATTACCTAGGTTTAACTTATTTCAGATCTTAATTTTAGCATATGAAAAAACAATGGATATCTATTTTTTTATTGAAGGAGTAATCTCATATGCAATATCATCAACACATTAAATTCCTAATTAAACCTTCTCATTAGAGTCTTCAATATTTTCCATTAAAAATGAGTTGTTTACTTTCTAAGATGATCGCATTTGAAGTTATTCAAGATTGCAAATCTAAGTTTTTTTTCCTTCAAAAATAAATATAGAAAAAGATTCAAATAACAATCACAAAGTCACTTGTTAAAATCCACAAGTTTATGCTAAGAGAGTAAACAATATAGATGTCAAGAGAGAGAGTGATATATGTATATATAGAGAGAGTTTTTAAATGCTTGGTTCAATAATCTGATATGTAAACCTCATTTGGAAGATGATGGCAAATTTAATTAGTAAATAACAAAACTGTATCTTCACCCTACTATCAAAGAAATATGCCTTAAAAGTAAAGTAATACCCAGTAGTCAATACAAATTATGTTTTTTTACAAAAAACAAAATATAAAACCATAAGTAAATTACTGTAGGTCACCATCAATTTTTGCATAAACTGAATCTTGAACAAGGAAAACTAGAAAAGTTTTTTCTTTTCAATTTTTTGATAAATCAAATTAAAAACAATAAAAGGGTACAAAGCAAAGAGCTCGAGATCAAAACAATACCTAAAAAATAACCAAATACTAGGAATCTAAAATGCACAGAAAGAATAACTATAGGTTTGAGAGTTCAAAATCAAAGATGAATAGGCTAAGAAATTTAAGAAAACTTCTAAAATTTATGGTTAACAAATTGTGAAGGCCTCATTACCTTCTCCTGCATTTTTTCATAAACTATTTGGAAAAAAAAAACACCTTAATCAAATGCATGAACTTTCTAAATCCTTTTTGAGAGAGAATCAACAAAGAGACAAAAATCTAAAAAACAAACTATTTGAGAATAAGAAAGCGTACCTTTGAGGATTCTTCTTAGTTCTCTTCCACTTTGTTTTGTTCTCTTCCTCTCCTGTGTTTTTTTAGAAACTAGACGGAAAAAAGCATACTTCAATCAAATGCATGACCTTTCTGAATCCTTTTAGAGAGAATCAACAAAAATAAAAAAATTTGCAAAAAAAGTTTAGAAATACAAAGCGTGCCTTTGAGGATGTCTTTTAAGAGAGAAGAATCCTTCATTCTTTCTTTCGCTTCCTTTCTGGTTTTGAATTTGAAAGGTTTTTTTTTTTTTTAATTTTTATTAGGGGTAATTTAGTCTAAAAAGGGAAATACCAACTGATTTTGCCCCTTTTAACCAAATATCCGTTAAGCCAAATAGTTGGTGCAATAAGAGAGAATAGATGGGAGCCTACTCTCAACCTTTGTGGTTTATCCTATTTTAACTCCTTTTTAGCTTTTGGGTATGGAATTTTCTTATGCTTTGTTTGGCCTGATTAAGCAAATACAGAAATTAAGATTTTGGCTTTTGGGATTTTCATTTTATTGGGAGTGTAAAAATAAAAACCCAATTGAGCAGAGTTTTGAAATCATTGAACATATGATCCAGAATTTTCAGTTCTCCATTTTTTCATTCTTATCTTTCAGTTTTCTCAGCAACCAGAACTTGAAATAGTTCAGAAACAATATTAGAAGCAAGAGGAGATTGTGAAAGAGGTTTCATCTCTTGTAACAACTGAATTTGTGGATTTATTTTTTCTTTTATTGTGATTCCCTGCTGTTCCTCATTTCTCTTTAGAAACAAAAAGAGTTTCCATTTTATTGTTGGTGAAAAAGAACTTAAATTGCATTGAATTTTTTATGAAAGAACTGCTACATCTTCTGATTGAGTGCTCCAACTCATTGATCCTCAATGGCATGTCAAACATCTTCCTTTCACTTTAGGAAAACATGGCAGCTGTTCCATTAATTTAGAACGCTTAGATATTTCAGAACATATCCTATGAAGAATATGTCGCATATTAAGTAGGAAAAAAAAAATTATTTCTTCATTGAATATGAGAACTGTATGAGAATTTTCTTAGCTATTATAGTAGTTATTGCTGGCCTTATGTTGGCAAACCGATATACAGGTTAAGTCCAGGTAGCAATTATTTATAATGGCATGGACTGTTTACTTGGAAAATATTTAGTATGTTGGCATCTATATTTGAGTGTTTTCGTTGATATCTTATTTGCGTAGTTTAAGATTTCTTTGTTAACTATTTTGGAATTAAATAAAACCACTGTTCATTAATAGATTTTTGGACTTCTTCGTAAACAACATTGGTATGAGCCAAGATGCCAAACATACACGAAGCTCTTGATGATGCTTGGCAAGTGCAAGCAACCTGAGCAGGCAAGCCTGCTGTTCGAGGTCATGCTATCTGAGGGGCTCCGACCCACTCTGGATGTTTACACTGCACTTGTAAGTGCTTATGGTCATAGTGGTCAACTCGACAAAGCATTTTGTACAGTTGAGGACATGAAGTCAGTCTCTGACTGTAAACCAGATGTATATACCTATTCTATTCTTATTAAATGTTGCACCACACTTGGCCGTTTTGACCTGATTGAACACATTTTCACTGAGATGTCATATCTTGGAATTGAATGTAGCACTGTGACATACAATACAATAATTGATGGATATGGTAAGGCTGACATGTTTGAACTGATGGAAAGCTCATTAACAGAAATGATTGAAAGTGGCACATGCCTTCCGGATATTTTCACTTTAAATTCTTTTATTTGGGCTTATGGGAATGGTGGGCAGATTGAAAAGATGGAGAAGTGGTATGATGAATTTCAGCTCATGGGGATAAGGCCAGACATTAAGACATTTAATATCCTGATCAGATCATATGGGAAGGCATGCATGTATGAGAAAATGGTGTCTGTTATGGAGTTTATGAAGAAAAGGTTCTACTCCCCAACTATAGTTACTTTTAACATTGTTATTGAAATGTTTGGAAGGGTTGGAAATATTGAGAAGATGGAGGAGTTTTTCCTGAAAATGAAGCATCAAGGAGTAAAGCCTAACTCCATTACCTACTGCTCTCTTGTTAGCGCATACAGTAAAGCTGGGTATTTAAAGAAGGTTGATTCAATATTGAGGCAAATTGAAAATTCTGATGTAATTCTAGATACTCCATTTTTCAATTGTGTCCTCAGTGCTTATGGTCAGGCTGGTGATGTAGAAAGAATGGGTGAATTGTTCTTGGTTATGAAAGAGAGGAAATGTAAGCCTGATAATATCACTTTTGCCACTATGATTCAAGCCTATAATGCCCAAGGCATGATTGAAGCTGCACAAAATTTGGAGGTTAACATGATTACCACCAAGAACAAATCAGGTATCTTTCATTGCATTCTGCCACTCAAAAAATCTTCTTTTTTGCCAGTGTGAAGATTTTTTGTATTGAGTTTTAAACTTGAAAAGACTTCTCTTTAATAAAAACCTTAGTATTGTTTAATTTGAGAAATGAATACAAAGTTTAGCATTGTTTAATTTGAGAAATGAATACTGTCATATCCATGGAACTGGGATACATGATGTCACTTTATTTTATTTACTCAGGAACAAGGTTGATCGGATGCTAATGTATTAACTAATGAGGACAAGCAACCTTCTATAATTGAGAACACTAATTTGTGATATGTTCAGAGCAGGATAGAACAATTTTTGGCTTTGTGACCGCATCTGCAGCAGGTAATCATCATAGCTTATTTTCCTGCTTTTATAGGTAAGTGCATGGGACATTCTTTGACATGCTGTCGATCTCCCTATCTGGAAGCCAAGAAACTCCTAGAGAACTTTCAAAGCCATACCCGTTTTATCTCCATATTATTTGAATGTAAACATGTTTCCATTCAAAATGAGTGAATTTGTATTTAAAGCTAATAAATTATGACTTTAGTAGCTCAAAACAAACTAGAAATAGGCTTATACTATGTTTTCTTTTTCTAGGGTGGTGGATTTGAAGTTCCTCCAGTTCACTTTTAGATTTTTTGAACAATAAAAAGCTTAAAAGTGTAGCCCATACTGCCCATGGGAGGGTGGTATCACAATAATTAGATAAGTAAATTGATGGGGGGAGGAATTGAGCCCAAGACCTTTAGTTAACCTAAGCTCCGATACCATGTTGAACAACCAATTTTCCTAAAAGCTTAAGTTGTTAGGATTTGGGTTCACAATGTATATCATGCTTCAACAAGGTTAATAGTATTATATTTCAAGATTTTTTTAAAAAAATTCGTATAGGTTTCGTTGATTCTTTTAGTTGCATGTCCAAATGAGTTCATCTTTAAACAAGATAAACATTTATGTGATAAAGATCTCAACTTATGTGTGGAACCTTTGAATCCCAGTGGTATTCTAATAATTAGAATGGACATTTATTTAATTATCACTTACTATTGTAAATTTGCATAACCCAATTAGGGATTTTACCCTATGGAAATGAATTAAGTAATTCAGTGTTGTTGTCATTGAATCATATGCTTTTGTATTGATCCTAAAAATGTTTGAAACCAAAGCAAGAAGAGACTTGATACAAGTTTATTGTCTTTTAAATTTTGCCCATGTCTTGAAAGACTAACATCCTAAAGAACAAGAAACAAAGGACTCAAAAAATAAGAATGAAATATTTAATGACCCTAAAATAATAAAGAAGCTCACACAACTTTAGGGAAGATGATATCAAAATAGAAATGACCCCAGGCTATGGAAGGAACATTAACTGAATGCTCTGGTGCTTATAGACTCCTCAAGGAACTCAAACTTAATGGAAATTTAAAGGTTTTGTAAAAAATCTGTGAAATGACTCTTATTGAGAATATACTGTACAGACATGATCTCTTACCCTTGATAAACTCAAGAATAAAGTGATTAGGAATGTTTTTATTTAGTGCTAGACTGTTGGTATGAGATTTTTAGAGATAATAACAACATTATATCACAACCATAGTACATTAATCCTATCAAAAAGAAAAAGAAAAAGGAAAAAAAAGAAGATCAAGTATTTTCTTTCTTCTTCTTCTTTTTATTTTTATTTTTACTTTTTATTTTTAATTCTTCTTTTTCCTGATAGATACTGCTTTTTCCTTTATGTCCCAAGGACTCGAACACAAAACCCCTCATACTGGCACCTAATCCCCTACCACTGGAGGCCTCAAGCATTGACTTGCAATCAAGTACTATGAGTTACAAATGACAATTCTATATAACACATGAGCTACATCCTTGCTTAAAGTGTCTTTGCTGAGCATTGTGCTAGTGCTTATAGGTGTGCATGCATGCTTTGCAGAATTTTGGTCGTGAGATGATCACACCTTCTATTTGTTTGGCTTGTAGTCTTAGGAAAACAGTTTAGAATAAGAACATTGCATGCTACAAATCAGCAAGATGATACTTTCAGAAGTTTTTACGCTTAAAAAATTCGAAAGCACATGTGATAGACACAAATATTTGAGCCAGAAATATTTGTATGGCAATATGGCATAACAGAACCATTGATGATGTCTCTTGATTAAAAACTTCTCATATGTTGTACATGCTCCATTCACCTTATTAATGCAAAATTTCCAGGCTTTTAGAAATCATTTATTTGTCCAAGAAGTGAAGCTATAGGGTCATTTTCCCCTTAACTTTTGGGCTTCTTCAAACGTGCTCAGGTGAACCTCAATACTGCTTCAAAACATATCAGTTGGACCAACAAAGATTGCAGATCGGGGGTCTTCTCTCAAATCTGAAGCACCTCTGCTGTCCATGCAATGCTGACATTAGTGAAGTGCAGTGTTGTTCTGAACCTCTGGAGATCTATACAAGAGCCCTCCATTTGATTAGAAGATAGGCCTTCAAGTAAAGAAAGAACACTACATAGATGGAAAGGAGGATGGGAAAGAGTTGCTAGATCAGTATGAATCAGATTTCCTATGATATCATGTAACGAGATCCAGAAAAAGAATTTGAGAATTCACCAATATATTTTTCTCATGAATAATGAAGGGGGAGAAGCAGAAGTTTGGGTTTCTGCTGCAATCTGTAGTTACCCTTTAGCAATGGACTATACTCATGCTTCTAACAGTTTCTGTTTCAACTAAAGCTACAAGCCTTTCTCAGTTTTATTAGTTTGAAGTTTTAGCCATTTCCTGCACAAAATTGTATTATTTTGATTTATTTTCTGGGATTCTTTTTTTGGATGTTACATCCTGGGATTTCATAGTCAACTTAGGATTTAACTGATGCTTAGATTGAGCTGTAAAACACTGTTTGAGATGGGTGAATCATGTGTGAGGCAAATTTATAGCCAAATGATAATGTTGGTGCAGAAAATCCATAATACATAGTTCTACTAGGAGAAATGCAGGATAAGTCTTCAATCCGATTGTGTTGGTTACTTGACCATTTTGATGTGATCAATAAGATGAGGAGAATGGTTTCTATCCAAGGTTTTCAATGGTTAAAATCCTTTAAACAAGTTTGTTCTCCTAGAAAGAGTGGAATGGGAAAATAGGAGCAGTAGCCAACTACAAGTATTGTAATGAGAGCTTTTGTTGAGTTGATTATGCACCTCCTTTCATTAGCATCAATGGGCAATCATCTCAGCATCAATTTAGCAAAATTAGGGTTAGAATAGACTGTAGTTCACCTCAAGAATGGCTATTTTTTCCCAAGTTTGATTATTCATTAGTAGGGAGTCAGTGAAGTTGATTTTTACACAGAACTAGAACTGGCTGAATGAACCAGAAGAATACCTTTTCAGTGCTATGTTAGAGGTGTATGACCAGTAATGACTTATGCTAGAAACTGTTTGGCAGTTGAGAAACAAACTCATAAGATTAACACAGCAGAAACGAGAACGTGAAGAGTGATAGTGCCAAAGCATGATAGGATTATTGAAAAAACGTGCTTTTAATGGATGTGGTTAAAGGTGTTGTAACTGGTTAAGGATTAGGTAGACTAGGGGATGCTTTGATTTGAGATGGTGACAGAGAGATATGCTGGACCCAGAAGATGCTTGGAAAAGAAAAATGAAAAATGTGGCCCTAGGTGATGTATGGAGTAAGATAAGTTGTGTTCTGCTGGCCCCCATATAGTTTGAAAGAGCTTTTATGGTGTGTATATTTTGCAGTCCCTTCAGAAAATGGGGGATATGAAGGAACCCAGACCCCATTACTGGGCCAGTCACCAGTGTTTGGTGAGGGTGAATCTGAGCCATACGTGTCACCCTGACCAGGACCAAAATATTCGGGTTGGGTGCACTGTGACCTAACCCAAACTCTACCTAGTCGCACCCTCTATTATGGGGGGACTGCTTTCTGTTATTTCCCCTTTTTCATCATACTCACATTTTTCATTCACTCCTTTTCATCTTTTGCATATTTTTCAACTGAAAACAGATAACTGATTTGTGTTCATGCATCTGAAACAGGTTCACTATCACCAGGTGTCGCGTCTTCGCCTCTTATTCCCATGTAGACAGAATCAAGCCGCTTCTATAGAGGACAAATTCAGAGATACAATCATAGGTAACCACCAGTCACTAGTGACTCTTCAATTGAATTCAACAGTGGGATCATAGTGGTGTGTTCTGGTAACCTCACTTGCACTAAGCACACAATGTCTGACTGAAGAAACTCTAAATGGAAGACCTTGTCAACCTCTGGTTTTGCTGCTCCATCACCAAGAAACCGAGGACACCGATCAACCCATATGGTCCAATCTCATAATATAATGGTTTTTTAATTATCAAGTTTACATCATGGAATCCCCAGGACATGAGAAGGAAAAGAATCGGCTAATGTATGGACATTTGCATAGTGTATATCATTGAATTGTGAAAAAAATTCAAACAGAATATGGGCTTTTAGTGTCTTGGTTCATGTACACTATGGTCTTATGTGCTGCAAATTCTCATTCACAGTCCAAAATGTATGATGATCTCAAAGAAGCTTTTATTCTGTAAATCATTGTAGTAATGCTGCTGTGACTAAATACATTTACTATTGCTGTTGTTTAGCCAACTAACAGATTAAGATTTGAATTCCATACATATCCTTTTAGGGGAAGGGCATTTTGGTCTTTTTGCATATACGATCCTGAAAGCAGTTTACAAGCAAGGATGACAATGAATCCAACCTGGTTTTGTAGAAGGACAACTGGAAAACAAAAACATGAAAACATGAAAAGTAAGTGCATGAAAAATGGATATGCACAAAAACAGGAGGATGAGAGTGTGAAACTGCAGAAAATTTCAAAACAAAATCATAACAGAGTGGAGGATAGGGACATTTTCTAGTCAAAAACTCCAAAAATTCTAAAGGAGATGGCAAAAGATGAAGTTGACCTCCATGAAGCTTCTAATGGAGCAATCAACAAACTAACAATGACTGGAAGTTATTGAAGCAATGATGACCAATGGAGAGATCATCATTTTCATGTGTGAAAATGAGCCCCAATCTTGACCCTTTTTTTCCTCCTAACCCCAATGCCTTTGGACACTTTGTGAGACTTTGGAGCAACTTTGAAGGGGCTTGGTGTTTGGTAAAGTACCATAATTGGATTGGGATCATCACTTTGAGAGAGCCATAGCCCCACCTATGTGGGTTTTGGATTTTGAGTTTGAAAGTTTTCAAGTTAGAGTCATTTTTCAGTCGCTTTTCGACCTAATTTGAGGCTAATAATTGAACTCTCTTGTCGGACCCCACAAAGTTATGGAACTTAAAAATGGTTATTTTGGCTATAGTCACTTTGATAAGATGGAAATACTATTTCATTTGAATGAAATATAGTTGATAGGAAATGAATCAAATATATATAACAAATTTATGATATGGAATCATAAACCCTAATATAGTTTGAGAAGTATGGAGGGTAGTTGGTGGGCTTCATTGTGGTATAACTCGAAAAATCAATCCACATGATTGGACCTCGAAAAGGCCCAAGTAAACTTACATGGCCCCAATCCTTTCGGTCCGGATCAAAGCCCTAATTACTCAAAAGGAAAAAAAAATTTGAAAATGAAAATCATTAAAAGAAAATTGATATTTTCCTAGGAAAATTACATGTATATCCTAAAACCCCAATAAATAAAAGTCCGTAATGACCATTTTGCCTCTTTGTTTCCTTTTCAAATACCCCAAAAATGACTAAAATGCCCATTGCTAAATGTCAAAGGTTTTCCTTGAAAAAAGACCAAGTTTGAACTTACACAAACAAAAAGTTGATGCCAAACCACATCTTTGGCCCCAAAACTACGGTTGGATTCCTCCTTGTGATGAAATCATATGTCATGCAATTCTTTCTTCCGCTCTTCACACTCTGGGCATGTCATGTTTCTCATGGAACATTTTCTTTGTAAACCTTAAATCAGCCTAATTCAATGTGAATGAACTAATATAAGAATTTTTTTTTCTTTGGGATTTCAAAATGTTACAAGGTGTTGAATCTGTGAGCTTATTATTATAAGCTGTTTCAACTAAGACATAATAAAGGAGCATGATATTTTCCAAGAAGGGTTGCAGTCATCTTGGATTTGCTATATTTTTTTTTCCTAGGTTCCCATACAACCCCAACTGGCATAGAGAGTCATATTAGGTTTCCCATTTTTTTTTTCTAGGTTCCCAAACAACCCCATGTGGGATAGAGGTGGAAGAAGCAAATTGGCTACTATATTCCTTTCATTTGCCTCCTTTTGCCACTATTCCTACTGTTCCATTGAACTTTGTGGTATATGTGCTTATCAAATTGCAACTACTACCACTATTATTTTCATTTGCTTGGTATATGCTCACTTTCTCTCATCCAACTTCATGGTACTTTGAAAATTTGTTCCTCTTTATCCTTTCTTTTTGTGGTGTTCCTTCTCCAAGGCACCAAAATATCCCTTTTTTGGATTGGTATTTAGGTATTGATGCCATGCTTGGAATCAAGAGCTCAATTGTACAAATAATAGAAGAGCAAAGGATAAAGTGATTGAGAATGGTTTGAATGCTTTGTTAAGTTTAAATAAAGCAAAACCAAAGTTTTAGTCAAAAGAAAGCTTCATAAGTTCCTCTAATGGAGTGGGAAGACTTGGTCATCAACTACCCATTGAAAGCATTAATTTAGAGTTAAGAGGAGAATAATTTGAAGTTTTTAATAAATAATGCTTTGTTTCAATCTTTGAAAAGGAGAGAGGAAGAAAATTTTCCTCTTGAAGTAATATTTAACTTATTTCTTATCAAAAAGTTGGAATAAAAAATAAAAATAAAGCTTTAAATAACAAATTCGTGAATTTTTTTCTTCTTGTACGTTCACCTTTTGGAACAAAGTATCTGATAAAAATATTATTATGTTGGTGCAATATCAACTTGAAAAAGAGAAACGGTCCAATATGTTAACAACACCATATTATTGTATTTCATGCAATATTATATTATTATTGATTCATATTGTGTTAGTTCATGAAAATGATTGACAGGTTATTTGATTAAAAAAAATTAAAATGTTTTTTAAGAGCTAAAAACAAAAATTCTTTTAAATTCAAATCAACATAGCACTTTTTATATGGATTTTTAAAATAAATAATTCCCCTTAATACTTTTTAATGAATCTCTCATTGTTAATTTCTTTATTTCAATAAATAATTACTAAAATTTTAAAATAGGACTAATTGTATTGGTTTTTTTATTTTGAATAAATATTAGAAGTAAAAAAAAATAGATGTCAAATTACAACATTTATAAAACAAATGAATAAAGAAGGGTTTTTTATCAATGAGGATTTGTTGGTATGAATTTTGTAGATAGATGGTTGAACAATTTGAAGGAAAAATAATTGGATTTATAAAGTAAAAAAAAAAATATAAAAGAAAAAATTAACTTCATTTTATGCATTAAATTCAACCATTTATTGGACGACACATAGTTCATTGATATCATATCGATAATAGACTTAGTAACACAAAGTTACTCATACTTTTTATAGATGTCTAAAGAAGAATGATTTTTGATGACCTTTAAAACATTTGTTAATAATTTTGGCGAGAATGATAGTAACCCGACTCTAAATTACATCTACTAATTTAATAGTATAAAGTTATCTATTCGTTTAAAATGTTTAAAGAAAAATGATTTGTGATGACCTTCAAAAAAATTATTAATAATTTTTTCAGGAATCATAATAGTTGGATTGTGTATGATTATATCCACTACCTTAAATAGTATAAAATTGATTACACTTTCGTAGAAACATCTAAAGAAAAATGATTTATTATGACTTTTGAAATATTTGTCGATAGTCTTGTCGAAAATCATAGTAATTGGGCTTTAAAAACATTTAAAGAAAAATTATTTATGATGACCTTTGAAATACTTGTCAATAGTCTTGTCGAAAATCATAGTAATTGGGTTCTAGTATCACATCAACCACTAAACAGCACAAAGGTGTTTACTTTTCATAAAAACCTTTAAAGATGAATGATTTGCAATAATCTAAATCATACAATTTGGGCAATAACGTCACATCAAATAACTTGATAGGTGGTGTATGTTTTTTTTACTTAATTCTAAATAGAATTTTAATGTTTAATAGTATTAAATATTAGGTTGTTTGTTTTTATAGTATTTTATTTCTATTAAGTATTAAAAAGTAAAAAAAAAACCAATATATTTTTTTTCTATTTAGAAAAAGCTACATATTTTAACTTTTTCTATTTAGTAAAAAGCTTATAATAAGTCATGAAAGAGTAAAAAAAACAAACAACCTAAATTCTGAAAACAAATTACTTTCAGCAAAAAGCCAAAAAAACAAACACCACCTAAGTTATCTATATTTTATTATAAACATCATACAGGGAATTATTTATGATAATCTACAAAACATTTATTAGTAATAATACTAAGTGGGTATTTGGTAAACTAGTTTAATAACGTAAAGTGACTTAATGACTTAATTTAAATCATTAAGTAAATTAAGTGTATTTGGTAAAATAACTTAATGATATGACTTAAAGTAAAAAACAACTTTAAGAAATAAATATAAACAATTAACTTTTTTTGTAAGGTCACATCTTTATTTTACTTTTTTATCTTATTTGTCATAATTATTTCCACAATCTCTTTTGTTTCTCTACACCTTCAATGTTACTCGACTTCTTTTACCTTAGTTATAATTTATAATAATAAATATGTTAATTTGATGATTTAGAATAAATTTTAAATTAATTTTGTCAAACAACTTTAATACTTAAAGTAAGAATTAAGTAATAAATTTTATGTCAATAACTTAAGTATAATTTAACATAAAGTTAACTTAAAGCATTAACTAATTAATATTAAGTTTTACCAAATACTCCCTAAAAATTAGAACAATAAGGTTATCATATCTTGTCATAGTACAAAATTATTTACATTAAAAACATTTAAAGAAAAATGGTTTATAACGATTTTCAAATTATTAATTAATAATTATATTCAGAATCATATTTGAAAAATTAGAGGTAAAATAAAAAAAAACAAAAACAACACAATGTCCCCTATGATTCAACTTTAATGAAATGGTTTTTTTTTACCTTGTAACCCTATCCCATTGAAGGATGCTTTCAATCTACATATGGGCAATTGCTTTTTTATTTTATTTTATTTCTTTCTTTCTTTTCTTTTCTTTTTTGTCCTTGGTTATAATACAAGCATTGTCCCCAACATGCTGGGAATTTTTCTAGATTTAGCACATTGATTCCAAATTTTTATGGTTTAAGAAAAGTCTTCGTGCCGTCAATAATGTACAAATAATTGGACCAAGTTGATACCAAAATCTAATAATGGTATGCTATATGCATGGTAGCTATTAATTGAATCAACTTATGAAAGGTTTCAATGAGGTAACAATTTTTACCTGACCGTTGTGAAAAAGTACACCCTAATGTCACATCATATTTCCAAAGTTTGGTAACATGTCACTAAATAAAAATGCGACCTTCGAGATTTTATTTTAATTTCATGTTATGGAAAATAATATCGTAAAAATCTCGACCTTTTTCATTAAACACTAATCGACTATCGAATAATATAGTTAAAATCCGATCCAAGATAATTTAAATGTGATTGTCACAATTATTAAATGATTTTGTACTTATATATTACATTGTTGATAACATCAAAATTTGCCGAGAATAGATCTCAAGTCATGTTGACTCTTATTTTTAGTGTAACCTCCTTTTAAACACAAACTTCAAAAGAAAAGAATCTATCTTTATAAATTTTGTTTATTGAAAATTTTGCCGACATCGGATAATTGAGTATTGAATGAGCTTGATTCAACATCAATCTATTTTACACATCAACTTAGACAAGTATTAAATTGTGACTATGATCTCATATTCGGTTTTCATGGTTTTAGAAGCTAGGGTTTGGTGATCTATACCATCTATATTTTAGATGATATGATATATTTTTTTCTTATTCGAACAAATTATTTTTAAAAATAATTTTTTAAATAATGAAAAATTATATTTTAATTTACAAGTGTGTTTAATAATTTTTTTTTCCTTTTTTCAATTATAAATGAGATTAAATTATTCTCATTAAATGATTTTTAAAAACTATTTTAAAAAATACTAGTAAATACATCCTTTATTTTTCATTCCAGTGGTGGAGGTTTCTAGTACAATTCCATGTGCCAAATATCCACTTTGCTTTTGGTTTTCTATTATTTTTATTTTTTATTTTTTTATAAATCAAATTAAATTATAAATAAAAATAATATTTTGTGAAGGAAAATAATTAGATTCTATTATGGTTTGAAAATTGTTCTTGAAAACTATTTATGTATTTTAGAATAAGAAATAGTTTTTCAACTCAAAAATACGTTTGAGAAATTTTTGATAGAAAATAGTTTTTTAAAAACTTATTTTGAAAATAATTTATTTTCTAAAATAAATTTAAGGTGTTTCCAATTGTCTTTTTAAAATATTTTGAGTAATAATTGAAAATATGAAAAACACTTTAAAAACTTTTGTATTATATGTACATAATAAGTTTATAGAGAACTAATTAAAAGAAATGTTTTTTATTATTTGAATTCACAAATAAAATTTTGTTTCAGAAACCAATTGAGAATTATTTTTAAGATTAAAAACTATTTTTAAGTATCGTTATTAAAAACTATTTTTTATTAATATTCTCGAAAATATTCTCAAATAGACTCTTAGGATCTGTTTAGTAACTGTTTTTTAAAATAATAATGAAAAACTATTTTTTATAATAATTTAAAAAAAATTGTTTTCTTATATTTTGTAGAAAAGAAGTTTATTTAAATGTTTGTATAATTATTTTTTAAAACGGTCCTTACAAAACAAGTAAAAATAATAGAAAATAATTAAAAATAATTCTCTAAAAACATAAAATCATTTTTAATTGTCAAACAAGTTTTTCAAATTTTTTGTTTTGGAAAACATAAAATTATTTTAAAAAACAATTACCAAACAAGACCTAATTTTTTTAAAATGTTTCATCATATTGCTTTCTGTAACCATATTGTACACACATAAATACAAAAAAGGTAAATTTTTAGCATTCTGATTTTCTTTTATAAGAAAATTTTCTACTCTACATCTTAGCCATCACATATTTCAAAGTCTATCATAATAGTTAAATTTAGGTGATTAAATCAATTCTTATCATCAAAAAGTGAAAGTATGCTACATCCATTCATAGATAAAATAGCCAAATCTACAAGATGGAAAGTTGATAGCAAAGTTGATAGCAAGCCAACGATAGCAACCACAATAATTTAGATGAGAAATGTTAATGCACCACCACTTTAACCATCTTGTTAGGTGATAGATGACAAAGAGATAAGTAAAACTTTTGTGTTTGATACAGTATGAAAAAATTTTGGAATATCAAACAAATATCGTATCAAACTCTAAGTTTGAATCATTGATGTGAAACGCAAAATCTAAACTATTAAATAAAGATAAAAAAAATAAAATTTAAATACAAATAAATGAGACTTAGATATAAACAAATGAAATTATCATCCTCATAGATATTTCTTTTAATTACCGTTTTTCTATAAAATACCAAAAAAATAACTTTTCTTCTATTCTATGTCCCGTCAAGATTTGTCATGTAAGTTTATACTAAAGAAATTATCATAAAAATGATTATGTATGTAATACTATCCTATTACTAATAGTAATTTACACTTTCAAAAACAAAATAATTATATCCCACACAATAAAAAACAAATCTTACCTATATTAAACCTCTATTCAATAATTTTTTTTTTCTTCACTGTTGAGTGATGGATGTGGAGAAATGACAATAATTGAATTGGTTGCATTCATTTTCCCAAGAGGGACAAAATTTTGATCATACTTAATTTGCTCCACACAATGAGGGGTATGATTGGTATGAACAGAGTTTTGTTACCCTAATTTGGGTCCATCTTAGGTCATGAACCCTTAATGGGTAGTCCCATTGCCACCACATTGTCTGTACCCTACCCTATGGTTCAAAATCTTGTCTATCTAGCATGGTCCAAACCCTTGAAATCTAATGCTCTCTGAGAGAGACATTGTAGATCAAATTTTTGAGGCTAGGGAGAATCTTGAGAAACAAACATGGTAGGTGATATGGATCATATCCATGACACTTTAACTTTTAGGGTTTTAGGTTGAAAAAGTTGACCTAATATTATCAAATATTTTGGAAACGAAATTAATAAATCATTTAATAAAAGAAGATATTGAGAACAGTGAAGTTACTTGAATGAATGTATACTTTTTTTCTTTTTTTTTTTGTGGTATCTAATATTTGTATTGTTTAGATAGAAGAAAAGATCGTCATATTCTTTTTGTACGAACTATCTGAATAAGATTTTTAACAAACATACATGTGACCATGTCTCCTAGAAAGGTGACTCGAAGATAATATCATTTAAAAATATTTCTAATAATTGCTACTTAAAACTTGTCTCTTCCCACATTGTCCACCCGAGCTTAACCAAATTTAGTTTCATTACTACTATTGTTTTTCCACTAAATGTTAGTTGATAATAATGTTAATCATGCCACGAAAACTCATTACAATGAATTATTTTTTGAAAAAAAAAATTACATATCATTCCTAACATGTTATTATCACATACAATGTATCATATCATATGTTGTTTAATTTTTTCTTAATCTAATTCAGTTTTGTTGTCCCTCGTCTTTTTCATAAATAAAGATGATTAGTCTAATTTCTAAATCCCTCGAATCTAGACATCGCCGTCTGACCACGACCCTCGACAAAACTACTATTTGTAACAAAGATTGTGATCAAATACAACAAAAAATAGGTTAAATCATATCCAATTGTGGTAGCAATTTCTTCTCATATGTTATTGTCATCCAAATATTAATGTCACCTTTGCTTAGAAAAATGCCATCACAATGTGACTCAGCAATTCTTCTTTTGCCCTTTTTTTTTTTGGTAAAGTCTTAGACTTTTCCTTTTCCAACTCTTTGCCCATACAACTAGCCTATCCCTATTGCTACGATTTGTCGGTGACAAGCATTAAATGCAAGGCTTGTCATTTTATGGCGCGTGGAGGGCACGCTTGGCTATAATTGGATGGGGTTTACACCTTGTCTCCTTGACTTATAGGATGGTGACAAGTAGGGACTTGTTTGTGGTCCACCGTCCGATTTGATTTGAATTGGATTGTCACTTAGTATGACTCACCATGCTATAAGAAAATTAAGAAATGCAGGAAAAAAATTATTATTTATGTGGAAATGTTCAATTTAGTTTTCCCCTGCCTCAATAAACTTGTTCTTAGAGCATTTGATTTTATTCATTTTGAAACTAATGAGCTATGTCCGTTTTAAAATGTGTTTATATCGTCAACAAGAATTCATTATATATATATAGTATCAACAATTTTCTTATTAACTAATGTAAGATATCATAACATATAATTAAAAAAAATTTATTAAAACTATTAGGACGGTCCAATAATATTTACAAATACGATAATAAAACCTTTTTTTTCTATATTTTTAATCCACATAATAATGTTAGGTCAGTACCACATGAATATACTTTAGGTCTTATGATTTATGTATATTTAAACAAAAATTTGTTGAAAAAATAGCTAAAAAACAATTGGGAGCGATTTATAAGGGTTATAAAAGAGAGAAATTATGAAAAAGTGGAAGAGAAAGAAAAAAAAAAAAACCAATTTCATAGTGTTCTAACTTGCAAGGTTGAATATTAAGGATGTTCGGAATTATAGTTTCAAGCAATGTATGAATTTGTTTGGTCATATGATTTAAAAATAATTTTTTATTTTTTAAAATAGAAAACTGTTGTAAAATTTTTTTAACATTGTTTCATAATTGTTTTCTTAAAACAATTTTTAAAAATAAAATGAAATGAAAAACAATTTTTAGAGAAAAAGTAGAAATTGTTTTCAATTATTTTTAAAAATAAAATAAAAACATGGATTAGTTTAATTATGTTTTTTGAAATTTGTTTTTTAAAAACTATTTTTAAGTTAAAAAAATAAAAAACTGTTTTCAAAAAATATGATCAAATATACCCTAATTTTAAAGGTATTTTGATTATTTTACTAAAAATCACTTTAATTTTTTTAAGTGATTTTTTAAATTTTATCTCGAAAGTAATTTCAAGCATTCTGAAATATTTTTAATTATTTTAAAATCAATTTCAAACGTTATTTTGAAGTAAATTTGGATAAAAAAAAGTATAAATATCCTAAAAAAAATTCAAATTATAATAAATAATTTGAATCGGAGCAAAATTCATGTCAACCATTGTTTATTAAAAAAATACAATTTTAAAAATAATAAATAAAATAAATAAAATAAATAAATAAAGAAAAGAAAAGGGGGAGAGAGAAGAAAATGAAGGGATGATGGAACGATGATGTGGGTCTGGAGAAAAAGGCTGTGGTTTGCGTTAAGTCTAAGTATGTTACTTGGCTGTTTCCTTACACAGCCTTTTCCCGTTCTCACGTGACCAACAGCGTATAGTATTCAGCACGTTTTTCATATTTATCACGTGTCACCTTACTCTTTCTGATGTTTTATATATATATATATATATATTATTCGGAAGTTGAATTAATTAATTTTATATGTATAACATAGAAAGAGTGAGGTGACACATGATAAATACGTATAATAAATTATATATATCTATATAAAGTTAAAACTAATTAAAATTGTTTATATCTTTTTAAAGTATTTAATTTTTATATAAAAAAGGAAAATAAGTATAATAAATTTGAAAAAATATGTTAAATAATTTACTGATTTAAAATTTATTTTTTATAACCAAATATAAGGATAAGAAACTCTAAAAATTTAAATAAAGGCTTATATATTTGCTTACCATTAATGCTAATATTTTTATTTCCTACACGTTTACCAAGCTTTTTTTTTTCTTAAAATAAGAAATAAATTACTACTAGCAAATGTGTTTGATCTCTATCAAAATTTAAAATATAATAAAAAAATAGTTATGTTTTTTGTTAGAATAAAAATAGGATGACATCAAAGAATAACTTTACCTGTTCATAATTGTTTTCAAAAACAATTTTTAAAAATAGTTTTTAAAAACTGTTCTCTAATTTTTTTTTTTTTTTTAAAAATCTATTTGAAAACTTAAAATATTTAAACTTAGTTTGAATATTTTTAAATATGTTTTAAAAATAAATTTTATATCTATTGTTTTATTTTTAATTATTCTAAATGTTTATATAATTATTTTTTAAAACAACCTTAAGAAACCAAATGAAAACAATTAAAAATAATTAAAAGATGTTACCTGAAAACAGAAAATAGTTTTTAATTGTCAATCGTGTTTTCTATATTTTTGTCCTAGAGAGCAGAAAACTATTTACAAAAATTGTTCTCAAACAGACCTTTATTTTCTGTTTGGGAATTGGTTTCAAAAATAGTTTTGAAAAATAATTATTGTTTTCTATATTTTAAATATTTGTATAATTATTTACACATAGAACATAATACTTGTAAGCGAGTCGATAATACTACTGCCAATTGGGATTTTTTATGGAGAATGGATTCAGTCTAAAATAACCTAAAAAAATATGCAAAAGTAATTAAAACAATTAAAAATTATTATCTAAAAATACTTTATTTTCTATTTTAAAAAAGTATTTTTTAATTAAAAATAAAAAATATTTTCTATTTTTTTATTATTAGTAAAGGGTTACATCAAATAGGTGAAACTTGGATCTCAAATATACCCCATTCAAAGCCTTAAAATTATAAATTACGTTTTATTAAATGATTGCTTTAAGTTGTTGAAACTTGAAACTTAAGCAAACACAAGTATATAAGTTGAAGTTAAAGATATAATTTTTAAAAGTAATTTTTTTAATATAAATTTTTTATTAATATAAAATAATTCAAGGTCTTATTATATTTTCAATACATGTCAAGATATCAATAAAATCATCGTCAATTTGATGGTATCACATGTATATCTTTAAGTCTCGTAATTTTATACTCAAGTTTTGTTGATGATATAAAATGTATATCTTTAAATCTCACGATTTTATACCCGAGTTTCATTGATTTATACTTTTATACTTTAATATTACTTATTGTATTTTCATTCGATGACTTAAAATTTTATCTGTCCAAATAAAGAGTTTAGTAGATACTATTACATGATGTTCACATTTTTCGATGGTTTATTGCACAAGTCAAAACAAAACTTTTATAAGAAATATTTTCTATTAGTTTCATATTAGTTCTTTTTTCTTTTTTTTTCCTCAATGATATGCTCTTTTATAAAATAAATAAATCTCGCCGTTTGAAATATTTAAAACTTTTGATATAATAACCCTACAATAATAAAAGCAAAGTTATAGTCACAATAAATACATTAAATTTTTGGATTTTTTTTTTAGGGAGAATTATGTTTTAGGATCGGATATGATTAATAATTAGTGTGAAGGGGGTGGTGTAATGGATGAAAAGGATATGTAATAGTAAGTGACAAAAATACCCCTTTAAAATGCTACATCAAATATATAAAATATTTTAATCATATGTATATGTGGCTTATATATTGGAGGCTTCAACATCAATGAGGAAAGAGATAATAAAACTGTGATATGTGTATTTATTCCGATGACTCCAACATGTGTTTTTCTTCTATTTTTTTATTTGGATTTTCTTCTTCACTGGAAAAAGAAAATTAAAATGAACAAATAAATTTGGGCTAAATTATAATTTTTAACATATCTTTTATTTATATTTTTTATGGTTAAATAAATGTGTTAATCTTCTTTTCTTCTTCATTACAAAAATAAAATAAAATAATAAAATTGGGGTAATTTCTATTTTCCAACATATTTTATATTTATATTTTTTATGGTTAAATAAAATTTTTATTTTATTTATTTTTTACTTCCAAAAATAAAATGAAATAAATAAATAAATTTTGGCTAAATAATAGTGTTTAAATATTTTTTGTCTTCTTTTTAATTACATTTTGCATTGAAAATAAAATAAAATAACGTTTTATTTGTTTTAATTATTAAATAACTATATTTTTTTCTTATCATCCAAGGATTGCACACTTTCTTACTGTACATTTCTATATCACACATATTTCATGCATTTTATTTAACTTGCAAATGATAATTCAAATACTTACCCTAATAATGGTGTTTGGAGAAAATTTTCGTTTTAATAACTTATACCATTTTCTAAATCAAACCATTGAAAATATAGTTCACACATCTTATATGGGCACATAATATATGCATGAGAATGAAATTTGCATCATTATACAAAAATGTTATACTATCTGTACAAGACAAATATATTAATTGTACAAATGATATACAACGCTATCCTTTGTGAAGAATTTCAATCAATTTTGGACTAACTTTTTTTTTTTCTTATCATCCAAGGACTACACACTCTCATGTCACACATTCTTCTATCACACAATCATCTTATACACTTTATTTAACTCACATATAATAATTCGAATATTTACCCCAATAATAATGTTTGAGAAAAAAAATTTGTTTTTACATTTTTCACCCTTTTCTAAATCTTGCGTGGACACATAAGTTATACATATGTATAAAATTTGCACCACTATACAAGTAGTGTACAAGACTGTCATTTGTGGAAGATTTCAATCAATTTTGAATAACTTTTTTTTTTCTTATCATCTAAAGAGTTTGCACTCTCATAGCAATCACTCATCTCATATACTTTATTTAACTAGTACATGACAATTCAAATACTTATCCAACTTATTAATATTTGAGGGAAAATTTTGTTTTTACGTTTTTTACCATTTATGAACCAAACCAATAAAAGCATGATTAACCCACTTATGAGTACACATTAAGTAGTAGTTTATGAAATTTGTGTCAGGGTACAGAAAGATAAAAATATTTAGATTAAAAATCCCAAAATTTGTATCCTTACTTGTAGTAAGAGTAAGAGATTCGATATCTTAAAAAATAAAAAAAATAAAAAAACATTATTGTTTTCATGAAAAGGGAAATAGAAGAGGAAAACACTTACCCGCTACGATACTCAATTAGAATTGGAAGAAAAGTTTGAATCTAGAAAAGGCCAATTGTAGAGAAAAATATAAAATCATATGAAATATTTATAGTTTTAATAAGTTTTTGATAAATATAAAATTAGTAACAATTAATACAGTTTATGAGAATAGAATTATAATAATGGAATGAAAATTGGAATATAATTATGAGATATGAGCATAAATAGAAATGTAGACCAAAAGCAAAAAAACACACAAAGGAAGAAACAAGTTATAGAGAATAGAAAAGGAAAGAGAATGCAAAGAAATAGAAACTTCACACTCACCGTATTAATTAATGAAAGATAATATTATTTAACACACTTTATTTGGGTCTTGGACCTAAATGGTGGTACGAGGATGTTGGACCAATTTTAGGTTTTTTTTTACCTTAAAGCATAATTATCTCCTTTATAGAGTTTATTTTAAATACTAATTCTATTGTGATAAATAACTAAAAATAAAGAATCTTATTCTTTTTTAAAAAAAAACTTAACATAATTTTTATTATTAAATTAATTAACTTGAATTTTAAGTGATTTAAATTTTATCTTATCATGCATTTAAAAATTAGGTTTTTTTTTTTCACTTCACATCCCTTTAATAAAAATTTAAAAATATAAAAAATCTATTCTTAAGTTTGATAAAAAAAATATTTTAAAATATTATTTTTACTAAATTACATAATAAAAACATTTTCATTAAAACTAGAAATTTTAAAATCTTTAGTAAATAATCAAAATATAGATAAATCAAATAAAAAAAATTATATAATAAGTGGATTGCCATGTCAGCGTTTCTATAATTAAATTAATTAAGGAAGCCAGAGTAAAATAAAAAGAGAAAATATAAAAAATTGAAAAAAAATTAAGAGATTGCTTGACGATTAAGGAAAAGCGGACGGCCAGGATTTAGCTGTCAGGAAGGAAGTCACACCTTGCAGTTACGGTAGCAAAATCTGGCTGCCGTTGCAACTCCTTGTCTCTCTCTGCCACCGATTCAATGCCTTTCACGTTCTGATATTGACTACACGGCGCTCACACTCTCAAAACGCTTACCACAAAATTACCATTTTACCCCTCAGTCTCTATTTCCGAAATCCCCACACTGCCCCTATTAAAATGACCATTGTACCCCTCCCTACCACACCTTTTCGCGTCAATCCCCGTCAAAGTAGAGAGAGAAGTCTCTCACTCCTTCATGGAAAAAACTATATAAACGGCCTCCCGCTATTCAAGCCTTTCTCTTCAACCAAACACTAACAAAAAGAAAGCCTCTTTTGTCTTTCTTTCTCAATTTCTTTCGTGGTCTGTGTAATGGATTCTATAACTCGGTGTTCCGTGATCGTAGTCGGAGCAGGTGTTTCCGGTGAGATATAGCCACGGCCCGCTTCATTTTTCTCGTTTTTATCATCTGGGTCGGTGTTGTTTTTGTGAATTGAATGGTTGATTTTCCGGGATTTTGGTTTTTCGGTGTTGTTTAGGGCGATACGAGCACGACCCAGTTCGTTTTTCTTTTTTCTTTTTTGTCTTCCCGGTTTTCGGTGTTGAATTGTTGGTTTTTTTCAAATGGTTTTGATGTTTGTTTCTTTTCGGTGGAAGGTATATCGGCGGCGAAGGTGTTGGCGGAGAAGGGAGTGGAGGACCTGGTGATTCTCGAAGCCTCGGATCGTATTGGCGGGAGGGTGCGGAAGGAGGATTTTGGCGGCGTGTCGGTGGAGCTTGGCGCCGGTTGGGTTGCCGGGGTCGGCGGAAAAGAGTCTAATCCCGTTTGGGAACTTGCCCGAAAATCTGGTCTGCGTACGTGCTTTTCCGACTATAGCAATGCTCGTTACAATATCTATGATAGAAGGTTTGTATTCCAATTCTGGTTTCTCGGAAGCTATTCAAGTTGGAATTGATTCTGAAACTATGATGTTTTATGGGATTTTCCCATTCTTTTTTGTGCTAACAAATTTGGTGTTTCAGTGGAAAATTATTTCCGAGTGGAGTCGCGGCGGACTCCTACAAGAAGGCGGTTGAATCAGCCATTCAGATGATCAGGCACCAGGAAGCAAACCACCATGGCGGCGGTGGGATTGGTGGCGCTGACTTGTCCAAGCTATCTGAACAGCTACCGTATGTTCACGCCTCCTCTCGTTTTCAGCATCAAAGTATCCAATTTTCATTTTTTTTTTTTCAAATTAAGGCTTATTTTATTTTATTTTATTTCTGGTTTTTTAGCGACCCCAAAACTCCAATAGAGCTAGCCATTGATTTCATTCTCCATGATTTCGAGATGGCAGGTTAGTTCTAGTTCATTTCAGCAATCATTTTGGAAGGACCTTTTGTTTGGTTTCTAAGAAAATATAAGAAAATGAAGGAAAAGAAGAGAACTGAATTCACACTTTGTTATGCACATTTTCTTTGCATTCTATCAGAATTTCGAAGTGGGCAACTGAGAATTTTGATTTTTTTTTTTTTTGTTGGGTTTTATTTTGTTTTTCCTCAGAGGTTGAGCCTATATCAACTTTCCTTGAATTTGGAGAACAAGAATATCTAGTTGCAGATGAAAGAGGATACGAATATATACTCTACAAAATGGCCGAGACTTTTCTCTTTTCATCAGAGGGGAAAATATTGGACAGTCGTCTAAAACTCAACAAGGTAAATAGAAAATTCCTGTACTTTGATTTTGCTCTTTTACTTCTCTCTGTGTTCTTATGTTTTGGTTTTTTTATATTGAAATGATTTGTCGGTTTTGCTTTTGTTGTTTTGTTTTTGTGTTTAAAATGAATCAATCATCAGATAAAAACAAAGGGGAAAGATATTATTATAAGTAATTGGATAGAAAAAAGGAACAGAGAAAAGTATGCGAAAAATCCGAAACTATGCTTTGTATGCATGCACTCCTTTCTCATGTTGTTGTTGAGATTGAATTGATTGACCCACCCTTGCGGGGTTTTGGGGTTAGTCTGATAATGACGTTTTCTGATTGCTGTTTTGCTCTTTTTTGATTTCATTATTTTACTTTTGAAGACCAGACTTTTTCGTCACTCTCGGTCAACTCCTTTCTTGGTGTCCTTTTTCTCGTTCCTTATCTATATGGGACAGTGAATATGAAGAACTAATTTGGAGAATGAATCATTTTCCAACTATAATCATGTCATGACATGGTTAATAATGAGTTGGTGGTGACCTGAAATTAAATATGAAGACTAATATAGAATAGAAAGCATGAAAGCATTAGTCTATGATTTCAATGTCAAAAGAGCACAATGATTCAATGTGAAACATTTTTCCCACCGTGGTAGGTTTATATCACATTGTCTAGCAGTCCCCATGTGCAGTTCATGTTATAGGAACTGGTGGACTGACCAAGCAGACCTCAAATGGTAGGTGTGTTTCACCATGCATAAAGCCAATCTCTGAGAACTGAGAAGGGACCCCTGTATATAATTTCACCTACCAACATCCACAAAAACCCTGATCATATAGTTGTGAATTGCCATGTTTTTTTTAACCTTTAGAGCCTTTAAGGCCAGCCCCATGAAACAAGTTATTTTGTAGGTCCCAAATTCCACCATTTTCCACAGTGCATTGTGAAAAAAGACCAAAATTTCCCCCCTCCTGACCCTGACATGACTCATGAAAGAAAATAACCCACCAGGTAAGATGTCTCATCAATTCAAAATGATCAACACAAAAAGTATAGAGTCTTGTCATTTTCTTCATTTAATGTGTGTTTGGTTTACTGGGCTGTCTTCCTTTCCACCAATTGCTGTAACTTTTTCTTCAATTCAATTCAAATGGTGTCTTGTATTTTGAGGAAGCATCCATCAGCCATAAGGGACAATGGACTAGTGATTCTGGGTAGATGAAATCTGCTGAGATTCTGATTTTTTTGTTGCACAAATTTTTTTGGTTTGACTGCTCAGAACCTCATGGGGTTGTGCTGGGCTTGCCTCGGACACTGTTTTTCACACATTTATTAATGTTTCCATGAATTTGTGGCAGGTTGTTCGGGAATTACAGCACTCAAGAAACGGCATCATGGTGAAAACAGAAGATGGCTGTGTCTATGAGGCCGATTACGTGATTCTGTCAGTTAGCATTGGCGTTCTTCAAAGCGACCTCATCACCTTCAGGCCACCCTTGCCTGTACGTCTCTCTATCTCTATAATTTTTTTTTTGGGACATTACTACAAACACTTGGAGTGCTCATCACACAAAAAATACCAATAAAACCACTTTTGGAACCCCTGATGTAGCACCATTTATTGGCAAGAACTTGACCCTTCAACGTAGTATACATTTATATTGCAAATGGGCCCAATAGATGGGGAGTTCCCAATCTGTCCACTTCCACCTTTGATACGTAGGCTTGTGGCCCCACGATATTAAATGTCCTAATAAGTTGACTATCCTGATAATGATGGAAAGGGAGAGCTCTGGCATTAAATGGAGTTCACTGTCTGGTGACCCTATGCGAAGATTTTCGAGGTGTCTTTATGTTACAAATACCATGGATTCCATGATCCACAGTATTGTTACTCACGGGGATGATGATGCTTTATGTGGGCAGTTGGTTTACCACTTCTACGTTGTTCGGTGACAATTTGCAATTTTATATGATGACAGCTGGTTTTGTTCAAATTGTGTTTCTCTTGAGAAATAATAAAACAAGGGACTTCTAATCATCCAGGTTGTTCAAAAGGATCTCCCATTCTTCCATCAAATATTCTGCCCTTTCTTGGATACTCGGGTTCAAATATCCGTGGATTCACTGTTTGCTTACTGGCTTCATACTGTATAGTATCTTCAGTTGATGTTTGTCTTGAGTTATGCATGTGTCCTGTGATATGTAGGAGTGTCAAATTGCTTCCGGGAATAGGATTGTCAGCAAAGAATGACTGCTGACATATATGTAAACCTAAAATCTTGAGGCTTGAGTGATCATACTTTAGGAGACATTAATGAGGTGATCTTGTGTGGTTTTGAAAGAATGGATGAGCCATTTGGTGTGGGTTCATGGAATCCAAAGGGGTTAAGTGACTTCGGGTTAAAGATTAGGGAGTTCAAGCCCATCAAGAGGAGCTAAGGGTTAGGTAATTTTACTATAAAGATTATAATATGTGCACGAGTCTGACTTCTGGGCTTTGAATTTTATGGCTCTTAGGTGCATTCCTAGATGCTGAACCAATGCACATGACGTGAATCTACATATGATTTGCGTAAGAAAACTGTCTCGGGACTAACTCAGCACATGACTTTCCAATGAAAACAAGTGTCTTTTAACAGTCCACGCGTTTCTTTATTTGTTTGTTTATATCTAGCCACTCTACCTAATAAGAGCTTAGCTGATATGTACTACCCACTTCATATTACTAGTTTTATTAGTATTGCTGCTGTTGTTCTTATTGTATTTTGGGATTAAAAAACTAACAAATTGGAAAAAAATAATGAAACAGAGGTGGAAAACGGAGGCCATTGAGAAATGTGATGTGATGGTCTACACCAAGATATTCCTGAAGTTTCCTTATAAGTTTTGGCCTTGTGGGCCAGGTAAAGAGTTCTTCATTTATGCCCATGAGCGGAGAGGCTACTTCACATTCTGGCAGGTTCGTTTAATTTATATTTAGTGTTGCCAGTTAATTATTATCTATGCTTATCAAGGGGCATGAGGTCAACCATGATCCAGTTAGCCTTTCTTCATAAAATAAAATTGGCTGCCCAGCAACATAGGTTTAATGTTGAACTCATTGACAGATGCATCTTATTCATGACATGCGCTTTAGACTATCTTCTTGTACACGTATTATTAAATGGATTAATATGAAATAATTGGCATAATGGGGTAGTTGTAGATTAAATATAGTGATGTCTCCGCCGAATGCAAGTGGGCTACATATGCCTTGATCTGCAAGTATGATTATTGGGGCCATACTTTTTCTATAGTAAACTGTGTTGCCATCCAATCACAGGAAAATTGGCCTGCTCTTAGGAATCCAATAACCAAGTTCATTGTAATAATATCACCGTATCTTGGCCATTTGTTGTGATTTATACATTTCTGGGACATGTTTATGGTGGAATGACCTAACTCAGTTGTAAGATGCATGGAATCATTGTGTTGAATTATTTTTGAGCCTATTCATAGGCCCATCTGTCATGAAGTCAATCCTAGTGTGTATATCCCCATTTCTCTTGGCATCATGTAGTAGCAATAATATAATTATTCCCTAGTGCTGAGGCTGAACCTCATGATTGATGAAAAACATGTGTATTTTTGTTTGATTGAGCATAAAAGCCCTGATTGAGTTGTCTCCCCTGGCTATATCATGTTTAAAAGTTCATACGGTTTTTCTAGATTCAAATTATACAATATTTTTCATGGGCAATACATGATTTTGCAGTTGGGTCACAGCTGCTTTCAGTTATGATATGATTAAAAAAATGAATCCTTCTTCTTGTACTGTTGGCAAACTAGAATCTCTTGCATTATTAGTTTCAAAAAGTTCTTTCTTTGATTATGTGTCTGATTCCTCTGTCAGTTTCTTAGAGTTAGGACTATTAATCGCACCATAGAAGCCATATCTATCTCACCCACCTTTTTTGTTTTCCAATTGCCTGATTAGTGCCAAGTATTATTGATCAATTTGCAAACTCATTACCCTTTAGACCAATCCCTTGGTTTTGCTAGAGAAGGAAGGGTAGAGATTTTTTAATGACCTTGCCTGGTCTTTTATGGAAGCACTTTGGGAGCTCACTGTCCTTATCATTTCCTTTTTTTTTTTTCTTTTTTTTTACTCTTTACCTAAATGGATCCTAAACTTATACCAATAGATAAAAAGCATATTAAACTTCATTGATAAATTGTCAATTTTTTTTTAATTTTATGTTTGTGAGATGAGATTGGATCATCTATTCATCAATAACAATTCACCAAACTGATCCAAGCTGGCTTTTGATCTGTTGCTATGTCATCAGCACATGGAGAACGCGTACCCTGGCTCTAATATTCTTGTTGTAACATTGACAAATGGGGAATCGAAACGCGTGGAGGCTCAGTCAGATGAGGAGACATTGAAAGAAGCTATGGGGGTACTCAGGGACATGTTTGGTCCCGACATACCTAACGCCACTGATATACTTGTGCCCCGCTGGTGGAACAATAGGTTCCAGCGTGGCAGCTATAGTAACTACCCCATCATTTCTAATCCCCAAGTCGTTAATAACATCAAGGTATGACATCACATCCTTGGATACTCGTATATTTCACAAACCTCTGTTTTATTTATTCTGCCTGTCTTTGGTAAAAGTTTGCCATAAATCAACTTCATGCTGGAGACTTTACTCATTATGTGCTTTCATGACAAGTAATAGTGCATCGTATGAGATGAATCTTTACGGGCAGTCTGTATTTAGGGAAAAGAAAATGCTAAATACATCAGCATATGCCATGTGGGATACAAATAAAGGAATTTTTTTATAAAAATTCCAGTTTTAAAGGGTGGTTTTCCTGCTGCTTTCATGAGATGATGAAACTATCTTTTGTTTATTTTGGTCAGGCCCCATTAGGACGCATTTTCTTCAGTGGTGAACATACAAGTGAAAAGTTCAGCGGTTATGTTCATGGTGGATACCTTGCAGGTAAGGAATTCAGTGCGTACTTTTAGTAAAATCCTGGAAAATGAATGAAACAATGGCTTCTGGAATTCTAACTCTCACTTATCATGTTAATCAGGGATAGACACTGCTGATTCTTTACTTGAAGAAATGAGGAAAGAAGCAGAAAGAAAAGCCGAGAACCAAACTTTTATGCTAGAACCCTTGTTAGCATTGACAGGTTCTTTAACATTGTCCCAGACAGATGCAGTATCAGCCCTCAACACATTCGATATCCCCAGACAACTCTTCCTCACCAGCAAGCTGGGCATGCCAGAAGCCATCTTATGACTAAATGGACTCGATGATGAGTCCAAATTCAGCGATGTCCAGCAAACCTATGGGAATGGTGACCAAAAGGGTCTGCATTCCAATACAGTTCGAGGCCTAGATGGTATGCACGAAGCAGAACCAGTCCAAGAAAACAGGAAAGTGGCCAAAGGGGCGCAGACTGT
The DNA here is from genome assembly GCF_004353265.1 of Vitis riparia. Lineage (NCBI taxonomy): Eukaryota > Viridiplantae > Streptophyta > Magnoliopsida > Vitales > Vitaceae > Vitis > Vitis riparia. The sequence goes on from NC_048443.1 coordinate 2,610,493, forward strand.
TGTCATCATTGAGGAATTAGCTTCTGTATCTGAGGAATTTTGAGGGAAGAATTGGTTTGGGGGGAATACATAGAGAAGAGGTTGATTGGAGTGAAAACGCTAGGAAGAAAGAGAGGCATATGTTGATTCTGATTTATAGGGGGTTGGGGTTGATGTTGTACATGAAAGAACTATGTTGTTAGATCATCTGGTTTTCTATTGAATACATCTGATGATGATGATATGAAATTCATGAATTCAAAACCAGTTGAAACTGCAGTTTGGTCTTTAGTAAATGGTTATTGATGCCCTTTTTTTCTTTTTTTTCTTTTTTCTTTTTGTTTTTTGTCAGGTTTTTATTTGGATATTGGAAACTGTGAGGAAAAAGAAAGTTGAAATATGTTTTTAAGTTGGGTATTCACAGGAAATTTTAAAATTCTATTTCTTAAACTTATTTTTAAAAATTAGTGAAAATAATTTTTACTTATTCCCTAAAATTATTTTTTATTTTATTTTGTTTGTAAAAATTGTTTCCAAAGAATATTGGTCAAACAATGTTAGAAATTTTTAAAAATAATTTTCTGTTTTTAAAAATAGAAAACTGTTTTTAAACTGAACAGACTCTCATTAAGCCAAGCTCCTATGTTTTTTTTTCTTTAGGTTATGTTGGATTCTTGAAAAGGTTGTAAGCAAATTTACTAAGCCCTAAGTTTTTAATTATTATTATTATTGGTTTTTCTTTTTGTGTTTGTTTTTCATAGTAAATCACATACGAGATAATTATTATTTTTTACCTTGATCAAATTTTTATATTTAGTTTGTAAAGAAAAAAAAACATATAAAATGAAAATTTTAAAAGAATATATATTTTAAAAATTTTCCAGAGAAATTAACCTAGCATATAAAAAAAATTATTAACTTTACATCTATGTTCATACATTATACCTTTAATTTAAATATATATATATATTCAACTAAATACGGGTTATGATAAATAATAGTATATATTATTGATCTTTTTTATCTTTTTCATGTGGGATATGTAATTAGCATATATCATAAATTTAATTATTTTTATCAAAATTTTTATTTTTTATATCTCTTATTTTGCAAAACAAAATTTTTTTTTATTAAAAATTAAATTTGTAGTTACAAAAGAAGAACTAAAAAATATTTATAAAATATATTATAAAATAATACTAATATATATATATATATATATATATATATATATATATATATATATATATATATATATATATATATATATATATATATATTATTTTTATAAATTAAATAAAATAATAAAATAATATTTTATTAATGAATTTTAAATATTTTAATATTGAATTATTAATAATTAATTAATTAATTATTCATACATTTCAAATTATTGAATAATTTCTAAATATGAAAATATTTCATGTCTTAGTAGCAAATATTGAAATTCAATGTAATTTTTATTTTAAACAAATATCAAATTATATTTCATTTTTTTATTTTATAAATTAAATATAAAGGAAGTAATACTCACCATATATAATATCTTATGATTTTTAGATATAATATCCAATAATATTATATTTAATTGGAAATAATATATTAAAATATGCATATCTTATCGATGTACAAATTCTCTTTTGTTTAATAATACTAATTACTTTTATTTTAAAATAACAATTAAAATATTACAATTTTTCAAAAAATATTAAGGTATCGTAATGGTACTCACCAAAGTCCAACTCTGCATCATTGAATATAATTGGTGAGATCGAGATTGTTAAACGAAGGTACAAATAAATGAGACCAAGACACAATGGTACAAATAAATAGGATTAGGGTATGTACCATGAAACTTGAAAATGTATATGTGACACCACTTGATTGGTCGTGTATTTTCAGAAAAAAGTAACACTCATCTACTATAGATGGACCCTTATTTTTCTTATGTGAGTTTCTCAGCATAATTTTACTCTTATAAATTATTTGAAATTTTTTTAAAGAATTATTCTCAATATCTATTTTAAACAAACCCTTACTTTCAATTTTTCTTTCTTCAACCACTCGATTATCATCTTAATAATGGGGTTGGGCCAGACTGACATTTTGGAGCCTCGGTTGGGCCTGATTATCAGATGAGCCCATAAAATCAAGTCCAGCTCAATCCTATAGATTCGGCCCAATGCCTACCATTCCAACAAAAAATGCCAATTCTTTTAACTTCCATTTCTCCTTGAAATAATTTTCTCGTATCATCTCTTATAGTGGTTAAGGTAGTGTTTGATAAAACTTAGTACTTATTATTTAATGACTTAAGTTAACTTTAAATTAAATTATATTTAGGTAACGTTTGTTTTTTGGGCTTAATTCTAAATAGAACTTATATTTAACTTAATACTAAATAATGCTTAACAGTATTAAGTATTAAATTGTTTATTTTTTTAATATTTTATTTCTATTAAGTATTAAGGTGTTTGTTTTTTTTTATATACTAAAAACCAATATCTTAATATTTTATTATTTTCTTGTAAAAATAACATTTTCTTTTAAAACAAATTATAAATACTTGAAATATATTAAGGACATTTATATAAAAAATAGGTTACTTTTCCAACAAAAACATGGCAAGGGCTAAATCCACAATTGAGTATGATGAATGAAAGTGGAGTGTCTTTCTAACTATGTAATCTCAGATGGAGAGTGATGGAGGAGGAGAATGAAGAAATTACCGCTTTGGGGATGAGGTGAGGGTTGAGGATCGCCAGTTGTAGAGAGCTATAAGGGATGGGTAAGGTAGGGTTGGGCGTCGGGTTGCAATTGTATTTGGGAAAGGTTTAAAAAAACTAGCTTTTTCTATTTAGAAAAAGCCATATATTTTGGTTTTTTCTATTTAGCAAAAAAATTTAAAAATTCGATAATAAGTCATCAAAAATTAAAAAAACAAACAACCTTAATTCTGAAAACAAACTTCTTTCAGCAAAAAGCCAAAAAAACAAACGTCACCTTAATTTGTTAACTTAAAACTTATTACTTAATTCTTACTTTAAGTATTAAGATTGTTTAAATTTTTTTTTTAAATTTATCATCAAATTGACATATTTATTCTCATAAATTATACTTAAGATAAAGAAGGTTGAGTAACAAAGGAAGTCATGGAATAACAAAAAACTCGTTAAGGTAATTAAGACAAATATGGATAAAAAAGTAAAATGAATATGTGAACTTAAAAATAAATTAATTATTTTTATTTATTACTTAAAGATATTTTTTTACTTTAAATCATATTATTAAATTATTTTATAAGTTAAATTATTAAGTCATTTTAAGTTATTAAGTTAGTTTATCAAACACCTGCTAATTTTAATTCTTAATAAAATAGTTTTAATTAGTAATTATTTTAATAAATATAGTTATTATGATGGTTTTTTCAAGGGAAGGAATGAAGTTGCAACTACTTTGACTTTGTAAAGACTTGGAGTTGTAATATATTTATATTTTAAGAAAGATTTTTATAATTAATTAATTAATTAAATTATTTTCTAATTAAATAAAGTAAATTAAGGATAGTATTGACCTTTTCATAAGTTGAATGAAGGATAATCTAGTCATTTTAGTTATTATAAAACTATTCCTCATTAATAGTTTTTAGTAAATCCACATCCCACCGAATTTAACTTTATTTTTGTAATTAAAATTTTGGCAACAATTTTGAAAATTTTGATAGTTTAGTCATCCACTTTTCATTTTTAAAAAAAAAAATCATGATAAAAATAATAAGTATCAAAATAATTTTGATTTTCAATATTTTTAAATAAATTTTTAAGGGGAAATCAAGAGTTTGATTGATTATGTGATTAAAAAATAGTTTTTTATTTTTAAAAACAAAAAAAAAATGTTTTTAAAATTTTAAAATGTTAGTTATTATTTTTTTGTTTCCATTTTTTTTTAAAAAAATGAAACAAAGAATAGAGTTTGTCTTCGATTTAAAAATAGTTTTCAATTTTTAAAAATAAAAAATTGTTTTCAAAAATTTATGACAATTTAACTACTATTTTTTTGAAATAATTTTTAAAAATAAAGTGAAATAGAAAACAATTTTTAAAAAATAAGTAAGAATTATTTTAAAAATCTGTTTTTAAAAATTATTTATCATTCTTTAGTTTAAAAACAATTTTAAAAAAATAAACATAAGAAAATATGATCAAATATCCCTAATACTCACCCTCACCCTACGTTCCATTCTCAATATATTTTTTTTAAATATTATAATTTATTTTATTAAAAAGTAAATTTCTTATTTTATAAGTGTTAAAAAGGAACATAAAAAATTAAATTAAATTATTTTTTAAAATTAATTATATATGGATGGGAGAAAACAATTCTTGAAGTTATTCTCAACGGGTTTTTAAAAAAACAAATTTCAAAACAGCTTCTAACCCATTTATTTTAATTCCAAATCGACACTTTATTTGATTCATTGAAAGTTTGAAACTCACAAAAAAAAAAAGAAAAAAATAAAAGAAGAAGGGGGCAATTAAAAGTATTTTAATCAAAATCACTTTTGCGTCTGCCAAACAGGCCTTAAGCTTGAAGGACAAAAGACAGCTCCAAGACCAACTAATGGCGGTTACATTCAACGTCACTAAATGAGCCAATAAGAAATAACTACATTCTGTCGGCAGCCCAACCACCTCAGAACTCTCCACATCATCATCTGACCCCACTTAGCTAGGTCCCGCATGACATGGCATAATCCACAAATTACCCATGCACCTCACTCACACCCAATCCCGGCCGCCTCACTCTCATCATCTTCACTCTGTAGGGAGCAAGAGAAAAAGTACTGCTTTTTTTGCGGTTTTTGAGAACAGCGTTTTTGATTTGATTCAATGTTGGTCCAGGACCGTAAAATCATTAAACCCTCAAAAACCCAGTCCACTAAACCCCAAGAACACTTCAATTTCTCCACATGGGTCTCCTCCAATTTCCCCAAAATCATCGTCATTTCCCTCCTAATCGTCACCGTGGCCGTCGTGTTCTTCGTGCGCAACGATGCCGTTGCGATCCTCTACAGCGGCAAATCGAGGTCCAAAAGCCTCAAACCCATCCAATTCCCTAAAATCAGCTTCAGTTCGATCCCACCCAACTCCGATAAGTCCTCACCCTTTGCTACGTTTCGCTCCGAGCGGTGGATCGTCGTTTCAGTGTCGAATTATCCGTCCGATTCGCTTCGGAGTCTGGTCAAAATCAAGGGATGGCAGGTGCTGGCCGTTGGGAATTCGAGGACGCCGGCGAATTGGGAGCTCAAGGGTGCGATTTTCTTGTCATTGGAGCAGCAAGCAAAATTGGAGTTTAGGATTTTGGAGTACCTTCCGTATGATTCTTACGTTAGGAAGAGCGTTGGGTATCTTTTTGCAATCCAACATGGGGCGAAAATGATATTTGATGCTGAAGATAGAGGGGAAGTGATTGATTGGGAAGTGGGAAAACGTTTTGATTTGGATTTATTCGGGGTTGATGCAATGCAGGAGAGAATTTTACAGTATAATCGCGAGAACCCGAATAGAACGGTTGTGAATCCGTATATTCATTTTGGGCAGAGGTCAGTTTGGCCTAGAGGGTTGCCATTAGAGAAGGTGGGTGAGATTGTGCATGAAGAGTACTATAATGAGGTATTTGGTGGGATGCAATTCATTCAACAGGGCATATCTAATGGCCTTCCTGATGTGGATTCGGTCTTTTATTTAACTCGGAAGTTGGATTCGGAAGCGTTTGATATGAGTTTTGATGAGCATGCCTTGAAGGTGGCTTTACCACAGGGTGTAATGGTGCCATTGAATTCCTTTAATACATTGTTTCATTCCAATGCATTTTGGGGTTTGATGCTTCCGGTTTCTGTTAGTTCAATGGCTTCTGATGTCTTGAGGGGTTACTGGGCACAGAGGCTGTTGTGGGAGGTTGGTGGTTTTGTTGTGGTTTACCCTCCCACAATTTATCGGAAGGATGAGATTGAAGCATATCCATTTTCAGAGGAGAAGGATCTTCATGTAAACGTTGGTCGTCTTATTAAGTACTTAGTTTCTTGGAGATCGGGAAAGCATAGGTTGTTTGAGAAAATTATGGAATTAAGTTATTCATTGGCAAAAGAAGGCTTCTGGACTGAGAGGGATGTGAAATTCACTGGTGCTTGGCTTCAGGATTTGCTTGCAGTTGGGTACCAGCAGCCGAGGCTGATGGCACTAGAGTTGGATCGACCAAGGGCAAGCAGTGGTGATGCTGATAGGAAGGAATTTATTCCTCGTAAACTGCCTTCTGTTCATCTTGCAGTTGAGGAATCAGGGGCTGTGAATTATGAGATTGGGAATCTGATTAGGTGGAGGAAGAGTTTTAGCAATGTTGTGATGATCCTGTTTGTTAGTGGGCCAGTGGAACGCACTGCTCTGGAATGGAGATTGCTTTATGGCCGGATATTCAAAACTGTGGTTATTCTTTCAGCAAAGTCTGATGTAGATCTAGCGGTTGAGGAGGCCCATCCGGATCAAGTATACAAGTAAGTTGCTAAGATCATAATATATCTTTATCACCTATCTTATCCTGCCTAACACATACAATGCTATTCAAATTGGTTCTCCATCAAGCATAGAAATAATGAAAATATGGATTAATGAACTTTATTTTAGTAAATGCTAGTTTAAAAGATGAATTTATCTGCTACTATATGTCAACAAGCAAGATGATGACATTTCTTTTGTACACGATCCTTTATATGTCTGAGTTTTTTAATTTATTTAAGCTTTTTGTCCTATGAGGTAGCAGATGTGGGACTGAAGCTCTAATATCATATCTCTTGTTGTACAAACAGTTAATTGAGATAAAGATGTTCTAAATTTCTAATATAAAATATTTAGGGAAGAATCACCACAAGTATTTCTCTTAGTAATTGAACCTGATGCTTTGAAATAAAATTGTTTCTTGGGGCAACAAGCTACATGGAGTTCTTGGAAAATTCTTTTTCATGGAAAGTGGGTCCAAGGGCATGGGGTTACATTGCAATTCAAACAAAAAAGAGAGGAGCCGGAGTAGTGGATGGGAGATGGTTTGCAAGTGACGTTGTAGGCTGTTTTTGGGGCTGCTGTTGGCTGGCTTAGAGGGGTTGTTGTTGGTTGCTGCTGTAGGTTGTGTTTGTTATGCTGGGGGTTTCTTGTTTTTCTAGGCTTTGGAGTGACGTTATTTGATTCGAGTGTTGGTTTGTTTTTTCTCTTCCCTATTGCTTGTTTTCAGTTGCATCTTGCATACTCCGTGTGTACTTTGTGCGCTTTTTCCAAGCACTTTTAATTTACTTTGCATTGTTTACCTATCAAAAAAAAAAAACAAAAAACAAAAGGCATGGGGCTACATGAATGCTATCAAAACGCGAGGATTTTTTAGGATAAAGCAAGGAATTCAGAATATCTTTGGGACTCTATTGTTTTCCTTGCTTCTCTTTGGGCTTTCTGTTCCAAGGTTTTTAAGGAGACTCCCCTTAATGTGCTACAACTTGATTGATTAGCGGTGTGTACTCCATAAGGAATGGTCCTTTATAGAGTGTTTGCTTGTTTTACAGTGTAATTTCCTATAGTTTAGTTTTCTTTGGCGGGAGGATTTCTCATCTTTCTATTTGTACTTCTTTTTATCTATCAATATATATTTGTGTTGTTTCCAATCAAAAATAAAATAAAATTTTATCAATGGAAAGTGGGTATGTGAATGCTGTTATTGGAGTTGATGCTCACTATAATACGGCTAACCATGTTTCATGAAGCCAAATATGCCTTTAAGCAATGATATATTATTGCATCCAAAACAAGGATGTTGAGGTAGATGGGTGGCAACACAAGAAAGGATACAATTAGAGAACCATGCATTTGTAAGACGGTAAAAGTAGAATCACATGGAGACAAGATGAAGGCGTTTGAGATATGTGTGCCAAAGATCAATGACTTGATTCAGACTCAAAACTCTTTTAAGGAAGATGATTGTGTAGTTGACACTAAATGGTTTTTGTTAGGCTATGGTAACCCTAGTTTTAAATCAGGTCTAGCTAATATATTGATATTGATTTTAATGTGGGAAAGGAATATCAAGGAAAAGATAAATGTGTTGTATCTGTTGTATCACACACAAGAAGAAATTCCATTAGGATATACACATGGTTCTTGCAATAGTCTGAATTTGTCCAACAATGATATATGATTAAGACCATGCAAAGTGATACCAATCTATTGTTGAGTGTTTTCTCATGTAGACAACAGCTTCACAAATAGAGTGCATGTAATCTTGATATTTATCACCATTGACAGTACAGAATATTTAGATGGGACTCAGAATAACTACCTAGGCTGCATGGTGTATCGACCAGTTGATCCATGGGCCCTTGACCGTGTATCACAATTAGGATATTTTAGTTTGGCATGGGGAGTGAATATTTTGTTTTGTTGCTAATGATGTAGAGGCTTTAGATAGTCAGTTTCAGATGGCAGTCAGAGGTGAGTGATTTTTGGAACTTGAGTTTGTGAGAGAGTTTCAGGAATGGGACTTCTAGGGAACAATCCTTGAGGTGCAAATTAGCTAGTTGGCAGAGTGTGGACTGAGACAGAAGGATTGTTAGTTTTCAGTTAGATATCATTTCCAGATTTTATAGCCTAGTCGTTTCTCTGGTATCAGAGTTGTGGAACAATGTTGCCAATCCTGGGTGGCATTCTTTGTCTAGGCTGCAGCATGGATAAAATTCTGACCCTGGACCATCTAAAATCTAGAGGCTGGAGCATGCAAAATGGGTGGAGTAGGCCATTTTGCTCCAGATGCACTAAAATAAGCTCCTCATAGCCATCCTCCACACTTTCCTCTGGCACTTGTCCAAATCCCAAGCTGCTGGGTAGTAAGAATGTCTAAGGTGTTTAGTGCTGGCTTTTGCCTTTTTTTTTTTTTTTTTTTTGTTTCCCCACATCCAAGTATACTCACTGACATCTTTGATGTTTTCTTTTATAAATAATTTTGTATTAACTATTGAAAAAAGAATTAAGTAGTGGCAGTACTAGTAGTGATGGTTGTGGTGAAGGATGTTGACAACCCTTTCAGTTGTAAAAGGATGTTGATTCCAAAGAAGATGACAAGGATTCTTTGAGGATGACGGATAAAATGAGAATCACTTGGATTATAAAGGATTTCTCTATGAAAACTTAGGTACTTTCCTAGATTTATGTATGAACCTGCAACGGGAGACCATCTTATATTTGGAAAGTGAATAACAAGGTCTTCATGTGCTCTTTACTAGTAAAATACCAAGTAGCATGATACTCAGGATTTTCATATATGACAAAACAAAACCATAAAAATAAAAAATAAATAAAAAAATGCTTTGGGAGCTTCAAGATTCTAGATACCTGATCGCAGTGCCACATCATGTTCTCGAATAAAAAATTGAAAAGGGAAACAGGCAAGGAATTCATGTACAATCAGGGGATGATGCTTGGGAACTATGTTCTAGAAAATTCAATGGCATATTTCACTGAATTAAGATCCAGTACAGATTATTTGAAGTGACTTTCTTATATGAAATCAAGGATTTGGATGTTGTTTTCTTCAGCTAGATTTAATAATAGTTGCTAAGTATTGTTTATTCTTTTTTGTTTATAACTAGAACAATTGGTTGTTGTTTTAATTTGTAATGACAGGTAAGCTTTCTTGTGTGATAATGATGTGGATCTGCAACAATCCTTGTAAAAGATTTCATAGTTATTAACAACTTAATGAATAATGTACAGATATCTGCCCAAGATTTTTGAAAGATTTAGTAGTGCAGAAGGGTTCCTGTTCCTCCAGGACAATACCATCCTCAATTACTGGAATTTGATGCAAGGAGACAAAACGAAGCTGTGGATCACTGACAAGGTAATGTATACCTTAAACATAATATTCTCAGTACTTCCCAGCACAGTCTGATCTCTCTTGCCCTAACTTCATCTGATGCAGGTGCCTCAGTCTTGGACTACCATCTCACTCATTGGGAACAACTCAGTATGGTTTTCAAAACAAGCAAAAATGGTAAAGAAAGTTGTGAACACAATGCCTGTTCATCTTCAGGTCGGTTACAAGGAAAGTAGTACGAGCGAGCCAAGTCTCACCATCTGCAGTTCTGAGGTGTTTTACATTCCTCAGAGCTTTGTAGGTGACTTTGTGGACCTAGTAGGTCTAGTTGGAAACGCGAAAATCCATCATAAGGTTGCTTTGCCAATGTTCTTCATGGCAATGGATTCGCCTCTTAACTTTGACTCCTTGCTTAATACAATGATTTATAACACAGAAGCTTTATCAAGTAATCCTTCAGACTACTATTCTGCTAAAGTAGCTGCAGTGCACCCATGGAGCATTTCCAGTGAGCCAGACTTCATCAAACTGATAAGACTCATGGCAGCAGGTGACCCTCTCCTAATGGAGCTGTTCTAAAGGCTGTTGGAGCAGTTGAGACTCAAGAACTTGTAAGAGTAAGAATCCATGCCACTTTGTTCCATTACACAGATAAGCTATTATTTTTGGGGGCCTGAAATGAGAAGGTATCCAATTTTTTTTTTTCTTTTTTGTAAATTTATCTTGTTCTTTTTTATTTTTAGATTTATTTTGTATGATTCATTCATCAGTGTAGAACCAAGCTGTTAAATAACCTTTTGGCTGGAACTTTTGTCCACATACTGAGATTTGTCTGTAAAGTTGGTGTAATTGGGAAGCAATTAAACCATGGTGGTTCATTTTGTTCAGTATTTCGAACTGTTCAGACAAGGATGTTGGTGATTGTAACCATGATATATCACTTTTTTTTTTACCACAGTTGTAAGTCCAGCTTCCTTCCATTAAGGTGGCAAGTAGTAGGCCACACCATCTTGAGGTGAAAAACTATAAGATTCGCTCATATGTTAAAATATTCACAATCCATGTTAGACTTGTTCCCATGAATACAACCTATTTATTACATATGTAAAGTTATTACCTTAAGGCTTGTTTTAACTTGTTTTGTTAAATAAATAGGTATAAAGCCGATAATGGGTTAAATGGATTGACACAAACATGATTAAAATTTCATCATGTTTTTTCTCAAGTTTGCAAGTTGGTGTCAAAAATTGTCGACCTATCTTCTATGGCATCAAATCTACTAAATACTCAAATGTGACCACTACACTGAAAATGCTCAGGTTAGACATCCATAATTTCAGCAGAGCCTTCCTCCAACTTTCTTGGCTCTGAACAGGGCGTTTATGATTCTCCATTTTCCAATATTTTCTCATGTACCCAAACATATAGTTCAACTGAGGCCTGAATTTGCCTCTCAGAATAATTTTATTACATGAAATCTGCAACAAGTTTGACAACATTACATCTACTCAAATCATTCTCAGTTGAAGTATTTCTCATACAATGCCCTGGAAATTGCAAGGGTATCCCCTTTGGCCCTCACAGGATAGAGCTCTTTACCTGCCTGCCATTTGTTAGAATATGAAATCCATTCTCTTCTCCATTCCTCCAACTTGAAGTTCTTATTCTCTGTCAAGGCTTTTGCCAGATAACTGAAATACATTGAAGCTCGTGGCAGATAGTAGTTTTCTATTAATCCGCTCCAGAACTTGTTAGCTGATCATAGAAAAGAATGTTGCATTACACCAAAAAACGATATCAAGTAAATATTATACAGCAACTGAGTAAGAAATACCATTACCATAATCATGAAGTTTGCTTTGATTGGTTTTTGTGACATAAAACCACATTGTCAATTGAGTTCTTGCATTCCACTCATACTGAAGGAGAAGCAAAAAAAAGAAGATATTACTTCATCTGTCATAAAAAATCCCTGCTCTAAATCTTTGAAACATCACTGACTGATGATGGGAGTAAAAATTCACCATTGATTTCCCGGTTAATTCACTAGGAACCCTTTAAGTCATCTCAAATCAATCCCGTTTCTCAATGAAATTCACTGATTTTGCAGTTCTAGAGATATGATTTAAGTAGAAGGATCCACAAGGAATATGAGATAAAATCTTGGTGTTCCCAGCCAAATCGAGTTCTACATTCTCAAGCTAAGTAAAATGCAAATGGATGGAAGTTTTTGTTCTCACCTGCTCCATTTCCCTAGGATTTACTGCCAGCTTTTTTGCACTTTCTAGCCAAGTTCCAAGTAGAAAATTATCATCAGAAGCAAGAAGGGTATCAATATCCTTGACAAGTTGAACAAACTTTTGGCTGTGAAGATGAAAGTTTTTCACGTCTTTCTGTCGAAAAGCAATCACTGCATCTAAATATACTTGGTTTCCTAGCTTTGACAGTACCTGCCGAGTTAAGTCAACTAAGTCATACCTGTCAAAATTACATCCAGAAATTAGAAATGTTTTGCAGGGTCATCTTTTTGTTGTTTCTTTTCCATGTACAATCAACACATTACAAGTTGAGCCTTAAATGAATTTCTTTACAGTTATATTTGATGAATTCCATGGTTCTCCAACAAGGAAATTCAACTCAACTTCAGTGGTCAAGAGTCAAACCGAGGTCATTGGAGTCAACACTCAGAAGAGTCATACCACTTTTCTCTAGGATGGAAAACCACAAAGAAAAAATAAAAAATAAAAGAAGAAAAGAAAATCAAATAGCATAAAAACTCCAACAGATCATTTCTTGGCATATATAATATAATGGCACCATGTTCATTCTCTAGATAGAACAGCATGACTCAAATTTCCAGCGACATGGATTTCACAAATGAGAATACTAGAAGCAAATGAATCCTTAGATGAAATGCACATGATGTGTCTTGATGGAAATCCAAAAAAACCAAATACACGGAACAATAAAATGAGACGGATATTATTCACCACAAAAGGGAAGGAAGTTGATCCATATGTAGCAATTGGTTATGTGCAGATTAAAGCAGCATAGTGGAGTACCAAGTTTCTTAACTCATTTTTAATCTTGTCCAATTTATCAGATTCAATTTCTTTCCATCCAACCAAATTTTTATGGAAGTCAAGAGTCTCGTCTAACGTCAAGGCCTTTGCTTGTTTTGTGACACATAAGAAGGTAAATACCAATGACATCCTACAACTGAGAATGCTACAACTGAGAAGACCATTCAATGCCCTTAGTCCCGATCGGTGCATCTTATGTAGGGGGAGTGGAGAGACGATTGATTATCTCTTTCTACACTGTCCAATTACTTTGGGGTTATGGCATAAGCTATTCTCACAAGTTGGGATGGTGTGGGTTCAGCCAAGAAGTGTTTGTAATATGATGGTTATCTCTACTAAAGGCAAGACCCTTTCAAAGATTGTTTGTCTCACTTTGATGTAGATGGTGTGGAGAGAGAAAAATGCTAGGATTTTTTAGGATACTTCGAAGACGCCTTAGATGATATGGGAATTCCTTTGAATATCATTAGCTTACCTAGCTTTCGGTAAGTACACATTAGGGTTGGGCCTACATTGCTAGGAGCCTAGATGAGCTTTTGGAGATGTATACTTGAATAGTCTTTTTTGTTCCTTTTGTACAAATCTCCTAGTAAAGCAGAGGTTCTTTTTTGGGTCTTTTGATTGTGTTTGTATTTTATGGGGAGGATTTCTCATCCTTATCATGATTTATTTACAGTAATTAATACATCTTCAATTTTTGATAAAAAAAAAAATATATCATGCCCTTAAGTTAGCATGTTCTCTTTCAATGTCTTATAAGATAGGGAGGACTTGAGTAAATCTGATGAAGCTTCCTATTTCTATTAAATACACATAATATCGGTTTTCTTGTCTCCTTCCAATTTGTGTGTGGAATACTGATGAAACTCTAGTAACAAAAACATAATTTAGATTCAAAAGTATTTTATGAATTATTGCTTGGGGTTGGGGTGGGGGGTTGGTGGAGAAGAAGAAAAAGAAGAAAGAAAAAACCATCTCCAGTTAGGTTTATGGAAATGGTGAACTAAACAATGCTGATCAAAGACCGGTGGAAGTCATTTGCATGCCTATTGAAAAGGAAAAAAAATGGTCTCTAATTAGTTTTGTGAGAAAAATTGATCTGGTAGTGAAGTCATCAGCACAGCTAGACTACTTATCAAACTAGCTAAATTGGGCAGTGCGTTGAACATCTTGGCAAAGCCATGACTAAAACAAGTACTTCAACAAAAGAGCAACTGCAATTTGTTGAATGAAAAATGTTGTCACAGGTCACATGCTTCAAAGATTAAGTTGGAATGCATTATTGCCCAAAAAAGATGAACTAAAAGAAAGAAAAAGACGACTACAATTTTACAAATATTCAGTTAGAAATTTTACCTATATGTGGAGCTTTTGGAAAGCTCATTTCCAGCATCAAGAAATAGGCGTAAAGCATTGACCACTTCATGAGTAGAATACCATAAATGTGACTGAGGCAAATCAGAACTTGTCCCTTGGAATAAATTTTTTCTTCTTCCAGTTTGTGTAAGGATCTTCTGTATTATATGCTGTTCTTTGGATATATCAGATCTTGGGTTAAGGGATGGGTCCCAATCTGGAAAATTAACCATGAAATCTGTGTTATGATCCTGCAACAATTAACAAATCATATTTTAGTGTTTACGCAAAATGCTTACATCAACCAGGTGATGCTTTATAGTTATCAATACATAAATAGGACAAGTTGGAAAATATGCATTATTGCAGTTAAACTATATTTAGTAAAGCAAATTATAATTTTACATTCTCAGAGTCTACTTCAAACGAACATGGTAAGAAATGATCAAGGACTTTGAACTAGCTCAAAGGCTATTTCACATCTTTTTTCCAAATTAAACATTAAAAAAATTAAAAAATCATTTGGTCCTTTACGGGTTCCTTGAAAATTCATATCCATAAGTATTAGTTTAATCTAAATACACCAGATAAACAGCCATAAGGAGTATTCCCCGACTGAGGAGAAATTCTCAAACACATGAAAACTTTGGGATCCTCTCATCCTTCTTTACAAGCAAAGGACTAAAAATTTGTAGGAAGAGATGATGAAGAATCACCCACAAATTGAGTGCCTTTTTGGTGCTCAATTCATTAAACTGAACTTGTGAGAATGAGAGATTTTTTAGATCGTCTTTCCTTGCTACTGGGATATACTAATATTCTTAAGAATAGGGTGAATCTACACAGTCAAGGCATGACAACAATACCATGGATATATAAATCATTCAATAGAATATGACTATGATTTTTTGCAAGATAATCTTCCAAAAGGGAAACAAAAAAATTGTGTCTATAACATGGCCAATTGATTTATCTCAGAAACATACAGCAATTCCATCTGTACAGTTGTAAATTGTGTGGTAAAGAATTTCCCATGCTGCTTCAACATGATGAACTGCTTTACCATAGCGTCTATAGGAGTAGGTTTTCAGCCATTCCTACAAAAGAAATAAAGTTAAGATCACGATTATAAAACACCAAATGTTAGCAATTATCAACAAAAATTCAGACCACTGTTCTGCAAGGCTTGATATCAATCATGTCATGCACTTGGAAATTTAAAATTCTAATATTTAAAATCAAGCATACAACTCATAAAGGATGGGGGCAGGGGGGAAGAGACCATAATTACAAATAACAATTCTAAAACAGATTGTATAGCATGCCAAAAGATCCTTGTTGTGTTCACAGGACACATACATTCACAGAATCACAATCAAGTAAAATAAATCCACCTTGGGAGAATAAATGAAAGTGGCATTTTTTTGGCCTATGCTTATACAAAAGCAGCATTCAGTATTAATATTGCCACCAAACTTCAGTCTATCAATTCCAGAATGAAAAAATAAACATGGATCAATTATTGGAGGGCTTTCTAGTTCTCATAAGGTTAGAAAATAAAAGTATAATTAAAGAATTAGGTTATTGAAGTTATGGAAGCTCTAGAGAACATGAAAATGGAGAAAGTGGGATTTTGAATTTAGAAAAGCTCTACGGAAGATGAAGATAGGAAAGGCCATAGGAGACAGGGTGATGAAGATGGACAGAGACTTCACAAAATTCATGCAGGGCCCACTAGTGACCAAGGGGTCCACCATGAGTTTCGCATGATAGGGTATCATTTCTTGTAGAGTATGGTTGAACCTCCATGGTTCTAGCCTCAGATATTGAAAAAAATCTGAAAATTTGATCTTAGAGGGTGTTTCGGAAATTTAAGATCATGAGGCTTTTTGGTATTCGGCTGCAAGAGAAAGAGCTAGGGGAAAATTGATTTTTCCCACTAAACCAAAGGATACATGATAGTCAATCCTATAGGTCTCTGTAGGAAGCCTTTAGACACTAATCACACCTTATCTGTTTCATCTAGTTTGTACTCCTGAGCAAAAACACCCACTTGCATTCAGCAAGTTTCTTCCACTAACCCTAAGTAGATAGCTAATCCTATGGGTCTCTGTAGGAAGCCTTTAGATGCTAATCACACCTTATCTGTTTCATTTAGTTTGTACTCCTAAGCAAAAACACCCTCTTGCATCCAACAAGTTTCTTCCACTAACCCTAAGTAGATCAAAGAGCAATCTGGAATTTCAAACTGGAAAATAGAAAAATTAACTCTTATGCATTGTCTTCTAATATCCTTGGACATGATATTCTTCCACTTTGGCTCTAACAATGCATCTTTCAATTTTCAAGGCATAAACAATCACTAGATGGGGCTGCAAATGCACAATAGGAAGTCAGAGAAGCTGATTAAAAAGTAAATAAAGACAAGACTTTTGAGAACATAAGAGATCTCCTAGAAAATTATCAACCATCAATACAGTAGAAACAACATTAGATTATTGTGTTAATCACCTCAGTGATATGTGGTTTGGGCATGAACCTATCTGACTGTGACTATTTATTTATTTTTATTAGAACATGACTAAAATATGGATCCTTTTAGACACAAATACCCCTATCTTAGAGTAAAAGACTGGTGAGCAAAAGGGAAAAAAAGAAAATTTTCCAATCATTATTGACTCAAGTAACTTCTTCAAGTATAGAATAACACCTCTTTTTTTTTTTTTAGTATTCAATAGCGATTAGGGAAGTTAAATAACCATGCAATTAGGGAGTTAAATTACCACAAGTTGAACCTTTTCACTGCGAAATGCCATTTCAGACATCAGCTCATAAACAACTGGGTTTTGCTCAATTCCTTCCATGCACATGCCAACACCAACCTATGGGAAACATCAATAATTAGTGAGCCATGTCAATAACCTCCTCAAGAACATAGGAGGTCAAATGATATACTGGAATATAAACATCCAAAAGTTTAGTAAATCTCTAATTTATGAAGATGACAAATCACACAGGAAAAGGAAACCAGTGCAGGTTCAAATGGAAGCTTTCATACAGCTATGTAATAATCTCTGTTTTGTCTATACAGAATGGCTACAAAATATAGCATCTGTTATCTATTTGGTTCCTAGTCATTATCTATTCATGGTCACTGATTAATACCTTGAACTACTGGCTACCAAGTTTAACAAACAGTTTGATGAAGCCAACATGTCTCAAATCCTGTTATGTTGTCTGCTTCTACTTTGATAATTAAATCTTATAATGTGCTCACTCAAATTAAATCTTATAATTAAATCTCATCCTTGTTTTATGCTCATACACATTTTTTTATCTGCATCATGGAACCTTCTACATCTAACAAAAATGTAATTGGGCTTGAATACATTGTTGGCTCAAAACCTAATGACTTAAGTTTTTAGGTCAACTGGTAGCTTAATATGGAATCATGCATGTGTCCGTATTAGGCTATTATCCTTAATTTATTTTTATTATTTAGGAGAATCCTGGCAGACTTTTTTGGGGGAATTGTTCACCGGGGTACACCAAAGCATCCATAATGCAAGTCAAGCATGAGAAAACCACCTAGAACTTACAGATGAAAAGGTACCAGGAATATCCAATGCTAGTCAAGCATGGGAAGAACTCCCCAGAACTTATTCAAGGAAAATCTTTCCAGATTCCAAACAGAAAACCATTGGTATGAGATGTTTTCAAACTAAAAGGTATTTAGTAGCCATGAAAGGATTGTGTGCTCCTGTAGACTAATAGTTGGATGGTATGAGGAATACATGATCCAAATTTTATTTAGCTTTTACTAATAAAAAATAGAGAAATAAATTACCCTTAAAATGGATAAAAAAATTTTACAACACTTCACTAACAAGGAAACATTATGCTTGGACATCTGTTCCTTAATTAAGAAATCCATGAGCTGAAGATCACTAAACAGATTATAAATTTAATAATCAAATCTGCTAGTTTTCAGCCTGGGCAGCACATCCTTTAGAATATAATGATGATTTTAGTAAACACAGTAGAGCAAGAGAACTCATAAATGCATTGCTCTTCCAGCTCTATAGTCATGTCATAAAGTGTAAAGAAGAATTCTCTCTGCAGTTTAGGCTTACAGGTTATGTGCTTCAACCTTTGTGCTGCTTTCAAGATTATAATTACAGCCAAGATGCTAGGTTGGGACTAAAATGTAACAATTATTGCATACCATGGTTGAATTTTTACTGATGCGAGCATCAACTGGACCAGAAGAAACTGCATCCAATATGCCATACATTTCAATATTTCCACCAAAGTTATGCAACATACACCTGATTTGTAACAAAAATTGACATGGTAAGCATATTTGTTACAGATATAAACCCCAGACTAAAAAAGAAAAGAAGATAAATAATGCAAGATTAAGAGAAAATTTCTCTTGAACATGAAAACTCTATCTCAAGGTATGGAATAGTAGCTACTTCTTTGAAAGAGCTGGTTACCAGATATAGGGAGTGCCATAAAATTGAGAGGATGTTCTCCAGATTGGTTTGGCATCAGCAAATAGATCGAGAACTACCATTTTCCCAAATGGAACAGAATGTAGAAGTGCCTGTCAGATATCACCTAATTAACAATTAATCAATAGAATTGAAGAAAACAAGCTGCAGCATATATGATGATTCAAAAGTGTTAGTAACTAGAGTGATGCAAAGTTGAAGGGTGTAAGTCCTGAATTAAAGAAGTTCCAGCCAAAGACTATGGCAAAAACCAAACAAAAATATCATCATGCATCTGATATTGCAAGTATTCATATATCTAACCATCATTTCGAAAGTTAGTCTGATAAAATTTTCTTTTATTTCATGTACATGCTTACTTTCATTTGTGGTGGTTTCCAGAACCCTGAGTCAGAATAGAAGAGCCACCCCTGCACATTGACAGAACTGTCAACTAGAGATCATTTCATATATCATAGAGCAAGGAAGAAAAGGCTACAGTCTGCACAAAAACTTCTGATTAGGAAGATTTATGACATGGCAACCATGCTCATGCAGGTAATATCTTAAACAAGTGCAACCAATCATGAGAAAATGATATGATAACAATATTTAAGAATAATATACATTAGAGAAAATAATATGCAAGATAAATATCAATATGCTAATTAAGAATACATGGTCATCATGGACCATCCCTGACTGACTGTTGCTACAACCTATATTGATCTGCAACCTGAAAAGCAATAGTGAAATCACTTCATTAAGAAGGGAAACTTATGCCTGCTTTGGTTTTTAGTCAATCAAGATTCTATTTCCGCATAGGTTTCAGGAATGTTTCCTTGGGTTATGTCTTCCTTCAAACTATTCAGAGTTTTAGTGGATTAAAATGCCATATCCGGATAAAAAAAACATCTATTCTTGGGCACATGGGCATAGTTTGGCTGGAAGCCAGGATGTAAGAAAAACCATGAAGTGATGATGTAAAGATATTCCTATGAAAAAATAAGGAAATTTTTTTTTGCATATAATAAAGTTCAAAAACACATCCAAAAGTGTATCAATATGAAGACAAATCCTATTGATTCCCAGAATAAGTGTCAGCCAATAAGCAACCCTGAATACCTCGTTGAAGCTTATCATTGCAAAGCATGGTACACTATGAAATTATTGTGGTTCTTCCAAGGCCCTAATAATTTGCAGAATAATGAATGGATATGAGTACTGTTGTGTCGAATAAAAGCATGATTAAATCATTAAACTTACTTTGTGGAGATTTGAAGAGTTAAAGATTGGCTAAAAAGGACAAAATACTAGATTTCATAGAACATTTAATCAAAGTGCAAGACATGGGATGTTAACATTGAGACATCACCAGGAAAAGGGGGCCTTTTGGAGACATGAGAAACATACTTGCATTAACCACACAGAATCTTTATCGCCTTGGGACATTGCTTTATAGATGGCAGCTCCAAGAGATGAGATATATGCTGGATCATTTGTAGGTGGGGAGTTTTCATTGAAAGTATCACTGCATTAGCAAGCAGTGCAAGAACATGAGAGGAATAAATAAAAACAATTAAATAAAATGGAAAAAAAAAAAAACATCTTTTCATGAAGTTTAAAACAAAAATGCAAAAGGAAAGCAAAATTTCAAAAAGTTGATAAAGCAAAAGGAAGAATCAAGGACCATAAATCAGCACAGGAACAGTGAAAATATCAGAGGAGACCAATAGAAATGATGAAGATCTAATATAACAGTGAAAGAGGGATTAAAAAAAAATCTTGAGATGCAAAAAATATTGGACCAAAACCCAGAATATTAGTAATTTCTGACATCAATTTTATAAATCAATGAGATCTTATCACAAGTCTAACATATCATTGGAAATACAACATATTCAAATCCCATAAAAGATTATGAAATATACAAGGTTAATAATTTTATATTGGTTTAAAGGTATTCTTTCATTGGCTTCAAAAGAATATCATATTATAAAAAAGAACAGGGTGAGAATACAAATCAAAAGTCAAAGGCAAGCCTCTCTTAAGGACATGTTTAAGAATCTCTCTTGGGAGGACCATCTACTATACCTGTTCAATCCTGGCTCTCAAGAGTCAAGAAAATAAGATGGTCTAAGAAAGAACTGATAATATCTCCGCTGATGAGCTTCTTTAAGGGCCTGAAGATTTTCAGAGGCCCTAATGGATCCTCACACTCAAAATAGGAAAATGTAGCAGATACACACCAAGAGTGGACAGACAAATGAAATGGAAATGGACCACTTGCTTTCCATGATTTTGTGGTGCAGATTCAAATGTCCTAAATGTTTTACACAGGACGGGAGGAATTAAGGGACCAACAGATCACCAAAAAGCCCCATAATAGATCTAGGCTCTAATCTTTCTTTTTTTTTCTTTGCCAATTAAAGAATCTTGTCATTCCTATTCTTTAAACAGCTGAAGATTTTTAAATATTGGATGTTTAAAGGAAAATGAGATCCAGTTTGTCATTGGAAAATATTGTTTCAGTGCACATTTTAGAAGTGCCATAGTGAACATAAATGTCCAAGCTTGTAAATGACATGTGAATCATAAAAATAAATTTGTTCCATATACCATTTGGTTATATCAACAATCAGGGCATTTGCATATCATCTGACTTAAACAGACTCACTATAAAATGTTTGTTTCTTTCATCGTCCTAAGATTGGTAATAATATCTATTGCTGGGTGGGGGCTAAACGTTAGCAGCAATAAAGCTCAATAGCAAGTGAGTGAGCACAAAACATGGAAGATATGATTCAACTCAACCACACAAAGCATTCATCCCAACTCATTGGGAGAAGGATTTTTCAAGCTCAAAATACTTAACCTTGTGTTCCTTTTTTTTTTTCCTTCTCTTTTGCTGTTTTATCTTGTTCAATATAACGTGTTGGTAATTTTGAATCCAAGAAAAGTTTTAAGTAATTTGAATTGAGTCCCATGTTCCAATTTTTACACTCCAAAATAAGTTAAAAGGAAAAGTGAAAGAAATTACCAGTTGTAGATGTCCGTTACATCCCCATACTCTGTAATAAGCATACAAAAGTTAAACCAACAAAGCCTATCAACAAATAACAAGAGGCACTGAGACAAATCTTTATAGGAAAAGTTCTTGTTCAACTGATCAATCATAAACAACATTAAATATAAATTTAACTTCAGATTTTAATGCACTAGATGCATATTTGATAAGCAAGTTATAGTGTTTACAGTCTGAAACTCTTTCCACTTTCCACTTCTAAGTTTGTTGAACCTCTAAGATGTCAATATAGGACACTAAGAGCTGTGTGATTGCATGTGCTTTGTTTGTAGTGAAAAAATTGAATTGGCTTGCCAAGAAGTAATAGTCCACCTAGCTTTAGGTCCACATTGAAAACAAAAATATTGACTTAATGCCTATGTACCAAACTCATGAATGAAATGACAATTTTTTTTTTTATATAACCGAGGAACCTTCCATGGCCAAGCCCTTGGGACTCTCCATGGGGACCCAAACCTCGAGGTGTTGACTGCCCCGCAACAACTAGCACCGAGTAAATTCAGGGTATCATCAGTGGCAAGATTCGAACCCAGGACCATGTGCCACTTATTAGGACTGCACTTCCTAGTATTTGCCCTGACCAACTGGGCTACCCTAACGGTTATGAATTAAAACATAGCATATATGAAGTGAATATTAGGACCATTCTCATCAAATTCGAAAAATTCTTTCAATTTCATTGGTTTTATTCTCATGAAGTGTTAAACCTTTCAATTTTGTAAGGAATATAATTTAAGCATGGAAAGTGTCCCTCGAATGTTGTTGCCAATATTTTAGCTTTCCCACAAACAATCAGTTCAACATATTGTGGATATCAATATCCCAAATAAACCTTTGTGTTGGCAATTCATATCCCAAATTATGTGATACTAAATATATAGAGGCAACACATAGCTTTACAAATCTCTTCAAGAATAAAAAAGATAAATCAGGTGAATTTCTAATGTTTCTTCCTTATTGAGTGAGAAGAAACAAGGAGAGTTGAGGATGGCACAATTGTTAAATAAAAGTAGATGCAAATACAGGAAGAAGAGTTACCATTGAAAGGCATGTAGAGAGAGAGAGAGAGAAAGAAAGGGAAAGAGAGAGAGAGAGTTGAGTCCTTCAGAAAAATTTAGAAAACTCGCACCTAACATCTATTTTTGTATTGGATGAATTTAGAAAAGATTCAATTTCATAACTAAAGAACTTATTTCTTTACAACCAATAGGATATAGAAAGTTCCAAGAAAAATATAGAGCATGAATTTGGGCATATATTATATGTACATCTGCATTGCTCTTCAATTAGGAAGAACTAAGTTCATTTGAAGTACTTGATGCATAAGTTGTGCACCTTCAATTTGTTGCCTGATAAAAGCCTTCCCAATTTGAATAAATAAAGGATCAGAAGCATCAAGAAGGTAAGTGCAGCACCAACGAGTATTATTATCAACAGTGTTCCTGATATAAAAAGTAGAAAACTTCAACTTAAGGATAATGCATGGAAACAGAACTTTCAAGCAAGCATATTTGTGATCAACTGGGGAAACCAACAACTTTAAATATCATTTGTGATTAATGACACTACAAACCTAAAAAAAACCATAAAATAAAGAAATTTTAATAAAACCTAGAAGAATATTGATATGAGGCATTGAATGCAAAACATATGTAAATCTTTCCCAAGTATAGCAATGCTTTTTGATTAGCAAGTTGAGTATGATTGACATTAGGCCTATTAGTTGTGGTGATTTACATGGTGTGATTTCAAAGAGTTAATATCTTATTCCTGTTAGCCTGGTAATGTTGTTGACCTGCTACCTAACAAGTTAAGTTTTTTGGTTATGTAGTGGCTTGATATGGCACTAGAGGTCCTGAGCTTGAGTTTCCTTGTTTGTATATTTCCTCATATGTTTATAATTTAAGCTTTTGATTCAATTCTTCATCAATAAATATTATTATACTATTCATGGCCTGACAAAATGGTATGGCCCCATGCTAAACCCCCCACCCGGAAGGTAACTTATATCGCCACAACCCCAAATACTCCATTCTTTTCTTCTTCAAAAATGTGACTTGTATGTTTTTTATACATGTGCAAGATTTGTGAGTTAGTTTGAATACAATTTACGTAAATGACTGGTACGTTCACAGCCCACCTCATGTCATACAAGTGTATGTAATGTGAGACAAATTTGGGAGCTTGTGAAGTGACCTGGTGCTTGACTAGGAACCCATATTTTCTTTAACTGTTATCTTTCAGTTTATGATTCTTCTTTAGGCCAAGGTTAAGAATTTTTCCACATGCTTGAGGACAGAAATTATTATTAGCTTGAATATAACAGTAGTAATTTAAAAAGGAATCCTTGATCATAGTCACAACTTCAAAATTCATGATATTGATGATTAAGAACAGCAAATTACCATTCCCCAAGTCTAGTTATATTTGCTGAAGGAAATATCTTTTTGAGTGCTTCTGGAACGTTTCCAGAGAATGACGGCAGAACTGAAATAAAGAAAAGCATTACATGTGATCAGAAATTCAATCCTGTCACTTTAAACAACCTTTATATCATACTTGTGTATATAAGACATTTATAATAATATCTCATTGAATATGTGGCTCAACACCAATGGATATGGAACCCATAAAAGACAAAGGTAAAGCCCAACTATACCTGGAGTCATGCCCAGCTCTAGCATTCGACATAGTATCTGTTTTTGCAAAACCAGTTGCTCATCCAACCAATTTTGTGATAAAGGCCCACCCCACCTGTGAGAAGATGAGTATTAGATTCTAAGATACAAAAGCAAGTAATTAGGACAACAAGAAAAATTGTGTATAGCTTGTCCAGGAAAAATCATTCATTTGAACCGCATCATTGGAAAATTAGAACACCTAATGTTTTCAGTGAATATGCTTATGATCAAATTTAACTTATTACAAATTGGCAAAATATGAGTTCTTCTAAGACAAACTTGCCCTGCACAGAAGGTTATTCATGACGAACATAAACACCACTTATTCATTAATGAATTGTTCAAAAACCCTGTGACTTCTGAAGCTGGTATAGTTTGCTTTTCATGTAATTACAGTGAACCGTAAGTCTTCCATTTAAGATAGACAATGACATTCTCTTCTAAAATATAAATATCATTTTTAGGTATCAATGAGGCAGGTGTTGCTTCCACAGTCATTCAGTACAGCTCATTGGCCACTGTCATGTGAAATCCCATGAAATCAACCAGATTAGCTCTAGCATAATAGCATTGGCCCTATGCTATCAACAAATGACCTCATTTCTATTTTATATGATATATATTTGTTTTGTTCTAGGTAACGTTCCTTCTTAAATGAAAAACTTGAGATCCATAACAATAGTAGAATCAATTCATTTCCATGCAGGAGTACGCAACATATTACTAGTTAGAGTCTTTAATCAATGCACTCAAGCTGCAATTAGCTAGCTACAACAGAGAAAACCAAAAGAACAATCAGAGGTATCGAATTCAAGGTTTTTATAAAGAAAATGACTTTCTTTGCTTTCCTCTATCAATACAAAACTTTCTTTAGAACTTTGTCAATATTCCGAAGTAAGGCTAAATTTCAAAACTATAGCAACCCTTTTATTAAGCATGATCCTACAAGACAAAAAATATGCAATACAATTAGAAGAAAAGATATATATAAGAAATTAGAATATAATAAAGAATTGATAACTTTATGACCAACTTCACAATTGATGATTAAAGTGAGACAAAGATATGAATCACCTTTACCTACCCATGCAAATTTCCCATACGAGCCCAAGCAAGGAAAGCAGGTCCACCAAAGAAACCATTCAAATCTTTCTTACTAATGTTAAAATCCTATTTTGAAAAGAAAAAAAAAAAAACCAGGAAAACAAATGAAAAACAGTGAATATGTCAGACAACTACATCATAATTAAAGCTGCAATATTTGACATAATCAATAATTTAGACTTGATATGTATTAGTTATAAATGGAGTTGCAAACCCTATATCTAGAAAAAAAAAGGCTACAATGCTTTATATCAACATAGAGTATATGGAATATTTTCTATAAGCTTATATTTTTAACAGAAGTTGCTGTTGAATCTTACGAGTGTTCATGTGCCAGGATGTAAATCTTATACATTTTCATTCTCAAAAGAAACTGAGACATACAGTACAGAATCATTATAGACCCTTGCACCTAGTAGTAATTTCTGTAATAGTCACCCAAACAAGAGTGTTTGAAGGCCAATAGGATTGTTTTCACATATTGTGATGAAGCATTGAATGTAAGAACCCAAAAAGGAAAAAAATGTGATCAATTTAAGTTACCTAGTCAAGAAGAAACCACACAAAGACTTATTCCACCACATTAAGTTAAATCCCAACCCCTCTCCTAGTAACTAGCAACACAATACAACCACAGGGGGGATACTCAGGAGAATAGTGCTTAACCCCATTATAAAAGCAGTGGAGCCATTTCATACTGTGTTGACAGCAAAAACTAGTTTCTGCCAGTTATTTGACTGCTAGAATGCAACTGCAGCATATGATATAACTTATAATGTTGACATTTTATTTATCAAAACTAATCTTAAAACTCAGAGACAATTGAACAGATTAGAGAAGCTTAAGTTCTGGCCCCCAGAACCATTGAAGAGAATTTTATATTACTAAGTTCTGAATAAGGATCCATCTAAGAGTTTTACCCTGCAAGACAAGGATTATGTTTAACACAAGATGGAGATACATGCATCTATTATCTGATTGAGCTACTGCACAAAAGAGTTCAGATCTACATTATATGTACATCCAAGTGGGAACATTATGAGAACAAGTTGACAATCCTTGAGAATTGGAATACCCCATGCCCCCACAAGCAAGCTTTACTAAATATATGAACTCCATCTATAGGCTGAAACATACTGGATGATAGATAAATATCAGCCCATAACCTGGTAGATGTATCAACATATAAATGTAGCAATAAATTGTTCACCATGAAAACTTTTTGCCAAATGGCTTCTTGCCCATTAAATGCCAAAGGCAAGTTAACTCCTTGTAGAGCCATCCAGTCTATCTCTTTCTCCCATCTTTCCCAATCCCACCAAACATAAGAATCTGCAAAGAAGAATGTTAAAATTATATGAAGTTATTACAACAGTATCAGTGGCATTATCAAATGCATGTATAAAAGATCAAAAGATATTTTACATAGGTTTCATCCTTGCAATAACCTACAACCACAAGTATAAAAATAAATAAATAAACAATTAAAATAATACTAGTATCAGTATTGTATTATATTTTATCCAGTTATTTTATGAGCCATCTGTCATTATACTCTCATGCATTAACTGAAGAACAGACTTATGATAAGCTCAAATGCCTGAATGTGATTAAAATGATCATGACGCTAAGCAATTAAGGAAGACACTCTGAACAGGAAAAGGACTTGGTAAAATTATTCAAAGTAATCTTGGAAAGATATCAGTATGGGAAGCAAAATTTTAGACTGAACCAGTCCGGATGAAAACTCATTTTCAATAGTTAACCATTTTTTTGTTATATGGAATTGACCAACCTCTTTCCTACACCAATACATCTACAAGAGAAAAAACATTGGGAAGGTGGAGTTTCCAAAATATATGTGTATATATATATATATATAGAGAGAGAGAGAGAGAGAGAGAGAGAGAGAGAGAGAGAGAGATTACAGGGTTTGTACTTTGGAAATAACCAAGGATCATGGGATTTCAAAATTCTAGAGCTCTCTCCTTCTAAGTATTATGTGAAATAAGTCCCACTTTTCAGTATCACAATGATGATAGTTTTTTAATGCATTCCCTCTTTAAAACTATTGCTAATTTTATCTAAATACCAGTTTTTTGTCCTGTTCTGAAGAGAGACTGGAATTTTGTACAACTTGTGTAGTTATTAAGCTATTATGCTATTCCCTTTTGGGACTTCATTTTCAACAAAGTGGGCGCAAGCATTCCTTTTCCAAACCAGAAGGCCTCATGGTGTCCAAAACTTGGTTATGCTGTCATATCAAAAGGCAGAAAAACCCTCCAGTGAAGCATATGACCACCAATGATCAGATTGGAATTGTAAATGTAAATTAACTAATATTATTATTGCCTTTAATGTAAGGCAGGATCGAACATATGTTGAATCCACAATGACATTGATGAGATAACATCTAGCTAAGACAACAGTGGCAATTCAGAAGTGAAAATAAGGTAAAAATCCATTACTTACAACTGGATGTAACAACATTTTGGTAATAATTCCATGGGACTGGACGTTGAATCAGAACCCCTTCATCTTTGACAAGAGGCAATGATCCTGGCTTGGGGATAGAAGCTATCTGAATGCTGCCTGTCTTGTCCCAAGAAACATGAGCACCACACCAATATTTTATGTACCAATGAAGGCCAGATGCAATTTCAACTGCTGTGGTGCCTTTAATCCTGAAAGAAAAATATAACACCCAAGACATTGACAAAAGGGTGAAATAACCAAGAGAGCAGTTTCCATCACCTAGGTCTATCTCTTAAAACCTGAACCATAAAAAATTCAAACAATGTTGTTTATTATCCACAACAACTGTTTGAAGAAGAAGAATGACAACAAATGCTTAGCTCCGCTATATCAGTAAAAAATTCATAGTTTTGCTCCACTATATCAGTAAAAATTTGAAAGTACAACTTTCACTCTTTCCAAGACAATGAAAGACTCATCCTGTTACACTAGTTGTGGAGACGGATTTAAGTTTAATTAATGACCCATTTTTTATGAGGTTATATTACATCAATGGAGTCACAAAAATTTTATGGAATGTTCAAACGCTTGCTGAGAAGTCTAATATATTTTTCTATAAGAGAAGAGAAAGGAAATAGTGTCATGGGAACGGCCTACAAATTTAAGGCTCCATTGCCTTAAATCTATTGTACAAGCACAAATTTCAAAAGATGAAAATTGGCAAGAAAATGGCATTTAAAATCCTAGAATAGAAAAAGAGGAATACATTTCAAAGAGATATATTTATGTAACCTGCTCAAAAAGTTTGTGATATATTCGAACGTGGATAAAGTGCCATTTGAGGCATCAGCAAGAATCAAGTTCTACATACATTATCTCAGGCCCATTCTTGCTCGACACGTTGTAATTGCTTATCCAGAAACAACTCTTTCCTCCACAAACATCCTGATAATTGAAACTGACAACTGTCAACAAAACTAACATGGAAATAGCAAACACAAGAACATCATCAATCAAGAAGATAATAAGCAAATGAAAATTATGATAGTACTTCCAACCAAGAAACTTGTTATACATTAGAATGCACAACAGTCTAAATGATCCTGCCCCTATTGACTGCATCTAACAAAATTGCACATCTAAAATGACTTGTTTAAGCCTTCCATGGCAACCTTTCAGTTTATTATCCCGTGCAAATAAAGGTTTCGTGTCAGAAGTACATTTTACGATATTTCTTTACTTAATTTGTAAAGATATATAATTAATCCTTTACTCCTAGACTTTTTTTTGACAAGTGCAATGATTAATGGTATCAAGAGTGACAATGGTTGGATGACAAAATAAGTCTACGATTCTCCTGACTTTATAATGAAAAATTCAAGATTCAATTTTTTCTCTTCTTTCCACCTTTCTTGGCAGCCAAACAGAGTTTAAAAGACAAACCAGTAATCCAAGGACGCAGAGATAAATAAAGCAACAACTCAAATGCATAGTTAAATAATGAAATAACATGATGAAAATACTATTTAGCTTACTCAATTTAGACGAACTATTCATTTTTAAAAACTGAAAACACCATGAGATGTTGGAATTTTTATGTGTGGACTTACATAATCAATTTAATAATGTCATAAATCAGTGTTATTTATTTTTGCATTGTGGTCCATAATGGGACTGGACACATATTGTTGCTTGATTTTTTATGGGCTCACCCTAATTCACTTGACTGGCCCATTAAGTCAAGTGGTGGTCCAAATAATGTGTGTGATATATATATGAATATATTTATTTATATATATATATATATATAAAAGAAAAGGAAGGGCACTTCTTCAATTGGTAAGCTCCCTGCTCTTTCCTCCTTTGGCTCAAAGAGAGCACGCACTCTCGTTTTGGACTGAATCTGGGAGACAAGGGAAGAGCTCATTGATCGTTCATCCTCGGAGCATCACGCACCCGGAAAGCAGATTATTGGACATCAAAGGGAGCAGAAATGGCTTCTCAAAGCACGAACCAAGGTAACGGGTTGAATTTTGCTATTATATGCATGCTTAATTGTCAACATGTGATCCTATGCTGTATAAATTTTCTTCAATTGGTATCAGAGCTTGCATGGATGACATTTGAGCTGCAATTTTGGGTTAATTTTTGGGTTTCCCGTTTCCTGTTGTGGAAGCCATTTTTTTGGAATTTTATTTCTCGTTTGATGTTGATTCTCTGTTTTCAAGCCCGATTGTTGTTGGAAACTTGTAGAGAATATTGTTTGGAGCAAAACCCATCATTTTATTTGATTTTTGGAGCTTGTTTGGTGGGATTTCGAGAATTAGGGTTTGCTTTGGTTCTTCCTATTATGCGTTTTTTGTGCAAATTTTGGGATTAGATTGAAGGTTTGATGTTTGAGGATGGAAATCTAAGCGTTTTTTGTTGGAAAATGCCCAAAATTTTGGCCGAAAAAGGAAAATTTTTTTTTCTCCTGCACCAGCCCGTGTTCAGCTGGAGAAGGAGATGAATAGTGATGTGATGACGTCATCATGACGTCATAAAAAAAAAAAAAAAAAAAAAAAAAAAAAAAAAACCAAATTTTTTTTTTTTTTTTGTTTGTTGCCTTGGTATTCTTGGATTGATTGAGCATATGCTAGAATTATTATACATTTGTTAAATTTGACTTTATTGGGACAATTATTATTATTATTGTTCTTTATGGTATAATTTTTCCTTATATCAATGATGTTGTCCAAGGTCAATTTTGTTAACTATTTAAATTTATTGTGGCAATTTATAACACTTGTGTGATTGCCTATCGCAATTCCAAGTGTGTCAAATTGCGCAAATTAAATATTTTAGTTTATCATGACAATAGTGAACATATGTGTGGTTGCCTATCGTGATCCTATATGTGTCAAATTGTCTTTGTTAAGATATTTTATCTCCCTCTTTTGATTGTTTTATTATTGTGATAACCAAGGTCCATACGGGTATTGTGATTGTCCTATCGATGATTATAATATTTGGTAGGATGCTTGGATTGGTGAAGGAAATTAATTTTATATTATGAACCGTACTAATTTTCTTTGCCCTTTCGGTAATAAAATTAGTGCATCTTGGTTGTGATATTTAATTGGTTGTCCTTACCGCCGTGGAATTTTCAAAATTCCAAGCTGTTGCTAAATTGAGAAATTATGGAAACTAGCAAATGCATGATATTGTAATAACATGCATACTGTTGAATTTTGCTATTTTCCAGCTACTAGCAATCCTGGTATTACTCTGAAATTGTCTGCCATCAAACTTCTTACTGGAATAATTTTGAGGAATGTTTTGAGTCTTTCAATGTGCATATGACTATCCACATTTTGGACTGGGCTTTGAGAGTTGATAAGCCAAGTAAATTTTGAGTTCTTCCATATTGTGGCACAAACGCCTAGGTCATATTTCTAGGCAAAGATTAGAGAGATTGGTTAGAGATGGTGAGTATTATGAGAGATATGATGAGACTGGACGGAATTCTGGACCATTCGCTAAGTTTCTGTTGGAATGCGGCATTGATGCTAGATATACAATGTCTGACACTCCTCAACAGAATGGGGTTGCAGAAAGGAGGAATCGCACATTGTTGGATATGGTGAGGTGCATGCTGTCTAATTCCTCCTTACCAGAATTTTTGTGGGGTGAAGCCTTAAGGACTGCGGCATATATTTTGAATCAAGTGCCCAGTAAGTCTGTGTCTAAGACACCTTATGAGCTATGGTCAGGAAAGAAACCTAGCCTTCACCATTTCCATGTTTGGGGATGTAAGGCTGAGGTTAGGCCCTATAACCCATAGTCAAAGAAACTTGATCCTAAAACCATTAGTGGTTTCTTTGTTGGTTATTGCATTGGATCAAGGGGTTCTAGATTTTATTGTCCATCTCATACCACCAGGATCATTGAATCAGACAGGGTTGTATATTATGAAGATGTGAGCTCTGTTGATGAAAGATCTAGTGGTATCTGAAGTTTGATAGTATTATCACCCAAAATGGTTTTAAATAGAATACAGTTGACAGATGCATATATTTGAGGGTCAGTGGGAGTAGTTACATATTTCTTGTTTTATATGTTGATAATATACTACTCGCATCAAATGATTCTGACTTGTTGTTTGAGACAAAACACATGCTGTCAACCCATTTTGACATGAAGGATCTTGGTGAGGCTTCTTATGTCTTGGGCATAAAGATTCTTCGTGATAGGGATAATGGAGTGCTTAAATTGTCTCAAAGAACCTATATTGAGAAAATATTGAAGAGGTTCAATATGCACAACTGTAGTTCTACTAGAGCGCCAATTGTGAAGGGTGATAACTTTTCAAAGGCTCATTGTCCTCAAAATGATGATGAGAGAGAGGAAATGAGAACTATTCCTTATTCATCTTTGGTTGGCAGCCTTATGTATGCTCAAGTATGTACACGCCCTGATATTGCTTTTGTTGTGGGCATGTTGGGAAGGTACTTGAGCAATCCTGGGAGTCAACATTGGAAAGCAGCTAAGAAGGTCCTTAGGTATTTGCAAGGAACTAAGGACTTAATGTTGACATATCAGTGCACCAACATACTTGATGTAGTTGGATTTTGTGATGCTGATTTTGCTGGCTGCATAGATGATAAGAAGTCCACAACGGGCTATATTTTGTGATGGCAAGAGGAGCTGTATCTTGGAAAAGTGTCAAGCAGACACTTACAGCATCCTCAACTATGGAGGCAGAGTATGTGGCATGTTATGAGGCTTGTTGTCATGCTATGTGGATGCGGAATTTTATTCAGCTTTCGGAGTTGTTGACTCCATTTCTAGACCGCTGAAATTATTTTGTGATAATTCCGCAGCTGTTGCTTTCTCCAAGAACACTAGGAGTATTTCTCGCTCCAAACATATTGATGTAAAGTTCTATTTTGTTAAGGAGAAAGTGGCAGAGTCTCTTATTGATATTGAATACATGTCAACAAAAGGTATGTTGGCGGATCCACTAACAAAAGGCTTACCCATAGTTGTGTTTCATGAACATGTATCTCAAATGGGGTTGTTGGAAGCCTAGGTTGTATTAAGTTAGTGGGAGCCATTTTTTGGTATTATAATACTATGTTATTATTGGAAGGATTGCTACTATTGTATATTTCCCTGTGAATCAAGCAATGAAGCATGTATGATTGCTTTTGATTATTTATTTTGATGAGATTCTATGGGACATTGATTTGTGATTATGTGTATGTTGTAATGTTTGATTATGTAGTCCAAGTGGGAGATTGTTGGAATTTTTATGTGTGGACTTACATAATCAATTTAATAATGTCATAAATCAGTGTTATTTATTTTTGCATTGTGGTCCATAATGGGACTGGACACATATTGTTGCTTGATTTTTTATGGGCTCACCCTAATTCACTTGACTGGCCCATTAAGTCAAGTGGTGGTCCAAATAATGTGTGTGATATATATATGAATATATTTATTTATATATATATATATATATAAAGAAAAGGAAGGGCACTTCTTCAATTGGTAAGCTCCCTGCTCTTTCCTCCTTTGGCTCAAAGAGAGCACGCACTCTCGTTTGGACTGAATCTGGGAGACAAGGGAAGAGCTCATTGATCGTTCATCCTCGGAGCATCACGCACCCGGAAAGCAGGATTATTGGACATCAAAGGGAGCAGAAATGGCTTCTCAAAGCACGAACCAAGGTAACGGGTTGAATTTTGCTATTATATGCATGCTTAATTGTCAACATGTGATCCTATGCTGTATAAATTTTCTTCATGAGAACGTAAGATTTAGAGCCCCATATTCTTTTCTTTTCCACACCCTTGTCAGCGAGGAAAAGGAAAAACCCAGTAACAAACCACCAAATTGAAGTAAGCCGGTTGTGAACACAAAACAAACTCAAACCCAAATTTTGAATATGAAAACTAGTTGAAGATTAAAAGACACCCAGCGGAGCAAACCAACAGTAAAGACGGAACAATCTTACACCAGAATTGAACACAAAAATACATTTATATTGAAATGGAGAGGCCCCAGTAAAGATACCCAAATGAAGCAAACCAATGGGAAAATGCAAATATGGAAATACAATGTAGATTATCTTGAATTGAAAAAATCATAGTGATTGAAAGACACCCAAATGAATTAAACCACACAAAACCAAACCTTGACATGAAAATGTATTGGAGGCTATCTCGAATTTGAAGAAACACGATAATCAAAAGGCACCCAAATGGAGCAAACCCAGAATCGAAAATGAAAAAACACCTTGGAGACTATCTCAAATTGGAAGCTGTCCAAATGGGTAG
Source organism: Vitis riparia (assembly GCF_004353265.1). Lineage (NCBI taxonomy): Eukaryota > Viridiplantae > Streptophyta > Magnoliopsida > Vitales > Vitaceae > Vitis > Vitis riparia. Next base: position 2,644,981 of record NC_048443.1, read on the forward strand.
GCAGCAATCTCTGTAGTACAGCCTTGGCAGCAGACTCTTGTACAGAAGGGGCTGCTCTTTTGGTGGCCAGGCGTGAGAGCAAAGCCTCTATTGCTTCAGAGTGTGATGAAGAAAACAGAGGCAGAAATGGCAGTAGCATGAGAACCCAAAGCAGGAACTTCGACATGGTTTGGAAGCGATTGTAGTTGAGAGAAGAGATAGTGGAGTGCCAAAGTGTAAGGTGATTGATGATGAAAATTGAAAAACAAGCCAAGAAAAAGCAATCGAATTGTGAAGAGGAGCGATGTCAACGAGCCGACGTTTTGGTCGTATGTGGGGGTCGATTGTGGCTGCATGGAGTCTATGTGGGACTTATCCAACATGGTATTTTTCTTTTTCCATTTTTCTTTTTTATTTTGATTAGGATATTTTCAAACTTTAAAGAGTGTAGAGGTAAGGGAGATAGAAATACAAAGAGTTTTGGTTTTAATATTTTTTTATAAATGGTTGAAATAATCGTTATTAACTATAATTTTAAATTTAAGTTTAAAACTTGGTAACTACGATTTTGAATTTGATTTTAAAGTCGTAAACATTAACTACGGTTTTAAACTTAAATTAAAAAATATAATTATTGATTACGATTTTGAATTTTACCTAAAATTCATATGTTTATATATATATATATATATATGAAATTATATTATTTCATTTAAAATATTTTAGTTTTAGATTATTATATATTTAAATGCAAATATGATATACTTTAAACTTAAATTTATATATATATGTCACCAGTTATGATTTTAAATTTAAATTTAAAGTTATACTTGGTAATAACGGTTTTGATCATTTAAAATTTAAAAGAAAAATCAAAATTATAGTCACCTCTTGCAATTTGATGGATTTGATGGCGTGGACGCTTATGTAGCAAAAGTGACTAAAGTATGAATTATTTTGCTATTCAATCTAGTTTTTATAATTTTTTTTTAAAATAATATTATTAGTCAAAACTCCTTCTTTTTTATGCCTTTAGTGAATAAAAGTCAATTAAATTATAAAAATAATTATAAATTGTCCAATGCTTAATTGACTATTTTGAAATAAATGTGTTGAGATTTATCGGATAAGTAATATTTTATTCATTTTAATCCAATGAAATTAATCTCTTTCTAAATAAGCCTTCACCCTTCAACCATGAAAGAGAATTCTCAAATTTGAGAAATCTCTAATATTTAACATGAGGTAGGTCCATCTATTGCCAAGGTGCATAAAGCTTAGTTAGGTTCTTAGAACCTTGTTATTATAGCTTTAAAACATCTTAGTATCATGGCATTAGACATCAAGATAAACATTAGAAATTAGGGTTTGTAACTTTATCCTAAGAAAGCATGGGCTCGATACAATAATACTTTAATTCTTTAATTAAGTATGTGTGTGTGTTTTTTTTTTTTTCAATCCTATGGAAAGAAACTACGAAGTATTTGATTAAAAGATGAATTACGATAATTTTTAAAACAAAACTTTATAACGTCTTTAGGAAAATCTAGCCTCAAAATGAAAGACTCTAAATCACAAATAATTTCAATTGCATAAATTAATTGAGTTAAAACTTTAACTTGTGACAATTGTGTAATTATGTCATGTGTTCAATTAATTTCAATTTATCTAATAGTTTGTATGACAATAAATAAATACAATGAAAAAATGTTTAAAAAAAATAATATATATATATATCTATATATATATATATATATATATATATATATTGTAATCTTTTAGAGTCCGTTTAGCAGTAATTCTAGGGAGTGCTTTTAATTTTTTTAATATTATAAAATTTTTATTTTTCAAGTATTAAAAAAGGTTGAAAAAAGTTTTCTTATAATTACTATCAAATATAGTCTTACAATATGTATGATTCTCGGAAAGTACTAAAAAAGGAAAAAATATTAATTTTTTTTTATATTTGATTTTAGGAAGATTTGAACGAAAGTAAAATATAATTAAAAGCAATAAAAAATTATATATATTTTTAATTATTTAATCTTTATATAGAAAAGTTAAATAAGTGAAATAAATTTGATATAAGATATAAAAATAATTTATTAACTTTATTTTTTTATTTTCTTTTATTCTATTTTTTCTCTTTATTTTATTTCATTTGTATTTTCACTCAAACTTTTTGGGAATCAAATAATATATAAAACTTTAAATCTATTTTATTTTGTATTCCTTCGATTTTTTTTTTCTACTTTTCTTATCTGTTCTTTTATTTTTTTTTATATTTTCCTTCAAACTTTTCGAGAATCAAACATAACCAAAAAGTTATGGAAAATAAGGGCTGTAAGTATTAAGTATAAAATTATTGACTTGTAAAGATGATGAAATTAGAGATTTATTATCTTTTTGTAAATCTGCTACAAATGAGGGGTTATGAAATTCCACATTTTTTTTTGAAAGAAATTTAAAACTTAAAAATTCTCCAACAAAATCCATGCAAATTTTTTTCTCCAATGAATTCTTTCAATCCACACACCAAACTTTGATTTCAAATCTCACTTGGTGGACTATTTTGGGCCTCCAACCCAAGCCCATCTTGTGTTGATGCAGATGTAGATGGGCTCATATTGGGCCCTAGGCCGATCCAAAATCCAATGGTCCAAACCGAGACCGACAAACTCATAGACCTGCCGATGAACCTATCCGCATCATAGCAGAACCCAAAACCCTAACAACCCTATAACCCCCACCGTTCATCTCCCAAACGGTACCGTTTTCAGTCGCAGAAGCTGCAGAAAGCAAACCCTAGGTGAACGAGCAACAATGGAGATGGAGATCGAAGAGCAAGGGGAGACAGGCAAGAACGTGATGTGCCAATTGACGGACCCAGAAGATAATCATTTGGGACCTCCCATGTATCTTCCTCAGAACGCTGCTCCCAAAGAGCTGCAGCAAATCGTAAACAAGCTTCTCAACAATGTGAGTTTTCACGAATTTGGTCTTTAGATTAGTCAACACATTCTATAATTTTCCTCAGGTGGTCACATTTGAACATACACTTCACACATGTTTGATTTCCTTTTTTTTTTTGGACTGTATTTATTTGAATTTTTAGCTGGATTGCTACAATTCTGGAATGAGACATTTTTCTTTCTGAAATTCCTGATCAAATTTGTGGTGGAGCGTTGGCTGAATTCCTGAATTTTTGAGTCGACTTATTTATTTATTTATTTTTTGGCCTGGACTTATTCTCAATTGGTTTCGTTTATGGATAATTGAAACCTAATATGGATGTCTGATTGCGACTGCTGATAGGCAAATAACTTGCAAATTTTGTATTCAATCTAGGTAGTTTTACAAAGTTTTTGAGCTGAATACAGGAAAAAATTCTTATTTTTTTTTGTATCAAAATTTACCAGATTTTATGGTTATTTTCACATGTGATTCGCAATTCAATTCATCTGGGGTTTCTTTTTTAGTGTACTGTTATCCAATAATTAAAATTATGCTTGGAAGATGTTCAAGAAGTTGTTAATTTGGAAAAATGGTTTAGGAACCATACCTGTGGAAAATATATAGTTGGTTGTGTTTGCTATTTTATGAACTAGTTGGGTGTTGAACTCTGCATTTTTTGGGGTTTTCAGGAGGAGAAGCTTCCTTATGCTTTCTACATATCAGATCAGGAACTTGTCGTGCAGCTTGGAACTTATTTGCAAAAAAACAAAGGTTTTAAGTCTTCGGCATTAATTGCTCTTACAGTAATTCTCTGTGGTGGAGCATTTTGTTTGATACAAATTTGGCTTCTTGAACTTATTTTTATTTATTTTGGGCAAACAAATTTCAGTTTCTGTGGAGAAGGTGCTGCCCATAGTTTATCAACCACAAGCAGTTTTCCGAATTCGTCCAATTAATCGTTGTTCTTCAACAATTGCTGGTATGAGATTTAGGTTTCTTCCTGTCACGACATTGATGTTTCAAAATTTTTTATTTGCTAAATTATATTATGTATGAAAATTTTATGACAAAGGAGTTGCTTCTTATTGAGAATTGCTTTTTTTGTTTTTGTTTCTTTTCCTTTGTTTAGCTTGCTGCTTCTTGTATTTTTGTACTGAGGTTGCACTCACTTCTTGTATTTTTGTACTGAGGTTGCACCCTGTCTTTTATTTGCTTATCACAAAATAACCACCCCCCCACCCAAAAAAAAAAACAAAATTGTTGCCGATATGGAGTGGTTTGACGTGGGTTCCATTTCCACCTAAGGACCGATGAAGACAATATTATATCACTTCCTCCCCTTTTTTTCTATCCTCCACTTTTTAATGAATACTTTGTTTTTTTAAAATTCCTTTTTATTTTTTTATTTTTTTTATAAGTAAAAGATTGTATTAAAAAAGCATAAAGTACACAAGAGTACATTGGGAATATACAATGAGTGAGGAAAACATAACAAAAAAGGGGTGTAAACAAGAAACAACTCTCACCCTCAAGAAGGACCCAACCAATCTACACAATCAATTAAGGACAAAGAATTCCCATGAATGTACACTCAAATCCACAAAGCAAGATTGTAAAGGAATGAACTTTTAAGACTTTGATCTAACATCTCCTCATCTTCAAACAGTTTTCATTTCTTTCCTTCCATATAGTCCAAAAAATATATAAAGGGGCAGCACTCCAAGCCTTCCTACGCCTTCTTCTCACAGAAGAACCTAGACCCATGGGATACCAAATAGAGAGAACACCAGCAGCCATGAGATCCTTGCCCTAGCACAATGAAGAAGAATGTGATAAATGGATTTTGACTCCTCTTTGCAAAGAGCACACCTATTGACTAACGACCAACCTCTTCTTTGGAGCTGGTCCAAATTCCTTTTTATGTTTTTATCGGGGATAATTTTATGATTGCTTTCGCTAGGTCTCTCCTTGAATGCAATGTCTTTACCAACATAACGCTATTATTATTATTGATTGTTTCTATAAATTTGTCATGTGTATTTGTCACTACAGGTCACACTGAAGCTGTACTCTCAGTTGCCTTTAGTCCTGATGGACGACAATTAGCAAGTGGTTCAGGTGACACGACAGTTCGGTTGTGGGATCTAAATACTCAAACACCAATGTATACTTGTACAGGTTGGAAAATCCAAGATTTGTGTCTAATTTACAATCTGTTTGCTTACAATGTTTAGGTTTTTTACAAAAATTTTGATAGTATACGGTATACCAAAATAATAAGCTATTCCTGTGTACATAGGGTGTGCCCCCTTTGTTTGTTGCTCTTAAGTGGATGTTCCGTTTGTTATCAAAAAGAAAAAAACATGCTATTCCCTGTTATTAAAGATCATGGGGCATTTGAGATGCTCATGTAGTACACCCATGCTTGTCCAGATGAGAGAAGTAACTGTCTTTTTTTTTAAGGTTGCTATAGGGGGATGAGGATTATACAAAGAGCGCGTTCAGAATGAACTTTTATTTAATGATAATGTGAAGCATGTTGGTTGGTAACTTTTGTATATTGCAATTGTGCTAATATTTTATTTTCCAACTTATTTAGGGCATAAGAATTGGGTTCTTTGTATTGCATGGTCACCTGACGGCAAGCATCTTGTTAGTGGGAGCAAGGCTGGAGAACTTCAATGCTGGGATCCACAGACGGGGAAGCCATTAGGCAATCCACTTATTGTTGAGTCTTTAAATTTGAATCCCCTATCTTATTTAGTGATATTCCTAGTTGATATGTGAATGCTACTTTGATTTTCTTTTGAACCACTTACAAAGTTTAATCCAACTTCTGGAGTCTCATTGTGGTTGTTGAGTGGGCTTCACAGCATTTTGTCTCAGAACTGAAATCCGCTTGATGGTCACCGACTCACCATCTTGTTTTTCTGTGTCTTCATGTCACCCATGTGCTTGAACGGTGCATTGGATTTGTATTCAACCTTTATGTTAGTAATTTTGCAAGTGCTTGAAATTTTTAACATTGATTTTTATTTAGAACTCCCTATAACCTGTAGTTTCCTCAAATACATTAATTGGTAATCATCCCTGCTACTTTCTTTTCTGTAAGTAACAAGGAGAAGATTATCTCATCTAGAATCAATTGTTTATAGCCAATAAATTGGAGATGTAACTGTGTACCACTACCCAAGAGTGTGTTGGACATATGAATGACCAATGATTAAATTTATTGTGTGCAGTATAAGACTCTGCATGACGCTTGTATTACGTTCATGTCGTTCGATCTTCACATGTAATGATCTTGATTTTCTTTTATGGTATTTTGGATGCAAAATCTTGATTCTTAAAAGACCCTCTGTTTTTTTAGTGATGAAACTAATGGAATGAATTTTCAAGTCTATCATGTGAACCATCCTAAGGAATTTATTGGATACTAATATTTGAATTTACTCCATGTCAGGGCCACAAGAAATGGATTACTGGAATATCTTGGGAACCAGTCCACCTCAGAGCTCCATGTCATCGGTTTGTAAGTTCTAGTAAAGATGGTGATGCACGCATATGGGATGTCTCACTTAGAAAATGTGTAATTTGTCTTAGTGGCCACACTCTTGCAGTAACATGTGTAAAGTGGGGTGGAGATGGAGTGATATACACAGGGTATATAGTCTTTTATCTGAAGTTACTAACGAAATAATTTGTCATCAAATCCTATAGTTTTGTGTAAAAATCTAGTATATTCACATATCCGTTGCTCACATCTTCTGCTCAACTATTGCAGCTCCCAGGATTGTACCATCAAAGTCTGGGAAACTTCACAAGGGAAGCTAATTCGGGAATTGAAGGTAAATGCAAATTTTTTTTGGTAGTTATGGTTTTCTGAAGTCTAGTTTCTTCTTTTCCTCTCCACATCAAGGGGAAAAGGTTGTCAGCTTATACAATAATTTGCATTTTTATTATTCTCATTAGCTTTTTCCTATTATAAATATTGTTGTCATTATTTTTGAGAAGTCTATTAACTTGTGTATCTTTAGATTCTAGTTTTGACGAATGCATTGTATAAAATTGTTGGGTATTGCATCATTATAATTATTCCTTGTTTTCCTGTTCTCTCTCTCCCACACACCCACACACACACACACAATATATATATATATATATCCAAGGTGACAAAATGATTTCTAGTGGCAGTTTAATGCTTTATTTTAATTGATGTTAGGGCCATGGGCATTGGGTTAATTCCCTTGCATTGAGCACTGAATATGTTCTTCGCACTGGAGCTTTTGATCATACTGGCAAACAATATACATCTGCAGAGGAAATGAAGGAGGTAATCTTTTGTTGGTCAAATTTAAATTTAAACCCATCCTTCTTTTTATATCCTTCTTAGGATTTTGCACTTACCATTTTTGTTTCCTTGTTTTTATTGTGTTCCTTCTTGTTCTTTCACAGAAATGCATAAACAAAATCAACAACTTTGTCCATGCATTAACGTAACCATTTTGTTTGGAAGTACGAGCCCTATTGCAGCATTTCAATATATCTAATTATGTCACCAATTAAAATCATGTGTTTGGAATCTCTGTAATTTTCTCAATTTGTATTATTTCCTTTTCAAAATCATGCCCATTTTTTCCAGACTCTTTAGCTAGTCTCCATGGAAGCATTCTGTGGTTGTTACAGACATGGTATCAGCGTATCAATCAATGCTTTTCCTTTTTTTTTTTTTAAAAAAAAAGGGAAAAACAAAAACCATCAATCAATGCTTTTTGATGAAAACTATCAATCAACGCTTTTTGATGTTTTTTCTTCGATTGCATTTTAGAGTAATCCTGGACCCTTTAATGTGAAACATGTCTGATTTTGTCTTTTCTTTCCATACACGCATCATCTTTTCAGAGCATTGGGCTTGGATGAACCCAAAAGCTCAGCTACAAAATGAAACTGGAATATGAGTCATGGTTTCTGTTCATAGTTGATAAAAAATGTTGAATAAGATCAAGAAAGTTGTTAAATTGGAAGATGACTTTCTTACTGTCACAAAAAATATTTTTGATAGGATTCAGAAAAAAATATGTTGATTCAGAAAAAATATACTAACCCACGGGGCTATGATTCTGTATATGGTTGTTTCATGTTTTTAAGATCTGTAATTTTGGAGCCTTGTTCAAAAGGCATATGCCTAAGATTGAGTTCATGGTCCAGAAATTGGGAAAAGGATTTAGGGTAGGCACATAGAGGGCTCATGCCCCACCCTAACTATCTGTATTCGGGCTTCTTGGTTGTTTTTGGCTTTGCTATTCTTTTTCTTGTGGTTGTTACTTTGCTTAAAGGACTTTTGATTCATGATTCAATGGATTGTTTACTTTCTGATATAAATAAATAAATAAACTGAAAAAGAAAAAGATGAATCTACGTCTCCCAAAGACCCCTTGACCAAGAAAAGGAAAACATTTGATGAAAAAATATTTTAACTCTAAAACAGAAAGTTCTAATCTTTGTATTGTTCTTTAGAGGATGTGTCAATCGAACCGATTCAAACTACAAGTTTTGCTGAATTTTTTGCATTAAACTACTGAGGATTTTCAATCAGTAGCATTAGCACCATTGTAACTAGTCTTGGTGTATGATATATCCTATTTTCCATGCTCAAGGTAAGCCTATAATTGTAGCATATGTACCTCAAAAAAGGTCAAGTTACTAAAATGAATATCTCCAACTCTCTCTCTCTCTCTCTCTCTCTCTCTCTCTCCCACCCGCGCACACACACATACACACATGCAAGCATGGTTTGTGCAATTTTTCCCCTCCAAAGTCTGGCCAACTCTTCCTTCATCCTTTTCTAAACAGCTGCTCATATTTCTTCCTTCTTATTACTACATCAGGTGGCTTTGGAAAGGTACAAGAAAATGAAAGGCAATGCGCCAGAAAGACTGGTTTCAGGATCTGATGATTTCACCATGTTTCTTTGGGAACCTGCTGACAGCAAACATCCCAAAACTCGTATGACAGGTCATCAGCAGGTACAAACTTATATTTCTTACAGTTACAAAGGTTGGCTAAGGCGTTTTTCATGTCATTGTTTCTGTAGGTTGTTGCTTAATGCTGATATTGTAACCTATGTTGGAAAATAATCTCAAATTTAATTGTTTCTGTTGTGATGTTGTTTATTAGGAAATAATTAGACAAATAATCCTATTAACTTATGCATATGCCTTGAATGATGACTACGTAGTTGTGGTCACAAGTGGGAAAAAAACTATCTACTCCAGGGGGCAGTTTAAGGTGTTTCAGTTGGTGTAGGTTTGGGGTGTTCTCTGGTTTTGGGAGTACCAGCCAGGGATAGTCCAGCTTTTGAGGGGGTGTAGGAGGTTGGTATTTGCTTTTTCCTTCTCTCTCTTGCTTGCCTTTTGTATACTTCGTGTGTACTTTGATGCACCATTTTCCAAGCGCTTTTTATATATTCTCTAAATTTACCTATCAGAAAAAAAAAATAAATTAAACTCAAGAACCTAGGGGGTAGAAAATCCCCTACAAAAGGAATCAACTGTTTTGCTCCCCATCTTGCTGAAATATCATCTACCTGGTTAGCTGCCCAAGGAATCCAACAGAATGAACACCCTAACTCTAGAGTAATGTCAAAAATTTGGTGTAGCCATCCATCAAACTGCCACGAGCTTCTCTCCTCATTTACCCAATATATCACTACTGTAGAATCTCCTTCTACTAGAAGACTAGATAAACCCTCGGGTTTAGCAAGCTTTAGCCCTTTCAGCAACACTGAAATCTCCACCTCAATGGCTAGACCCACTCTAGCATTCTTAGGGAATGCTTTCACTAATGACCTATTATGATCTGTAAGTGTTCCTCCAATTCTCAATTGTCCTGGGTTGCCCAAAGAGCATCCATCAAAATTTAACTTGACATTGCCTGTTGGAGTAGGCATCCATGGGCTGTTTTTTATCAGTGAAGTTCTCTATGCATGGTAAAGAGACCCTAAATTTTGAACCTATCCAATTGCATCGATTTCTTTCTTCAAACTCTAAGTTGAGCCTTCAATGTTTTGCTTGCTGTCAGCTTGTGAACCATGTTTACTTTTCCCCTGATGGACAATGGGTAGCAAGTGCTTCGTTTGACAAGTCTGTCAAGTTATGGAATGGTACAACAGGGAAATTTGTTGCCGCTTTTCGAGGTCATGTTGGCCCTGTTTATCAGATAAGGTTTGAATTGCTCTATTATTTTTGTTTAAGCCAATCCTTTCTTTTGTACAGACAATCATCTTGTTTCATGTTGCCCTACAGTTGGTCCGCTGATAGTAGGCTTCTTTTGAGTGGAAGCAAGGACTCCACACTGAAGGTAAATTGTAGAAACTATTATCTTCCTTTTATGATATTGATGGGCTTATCATATGGTTGAATCATTCTGTTTCTTTTTTATAACTTGTCAAGGCACTAAAAAATAAAAGAACCAAGGTAGAGATAGGAAAAATAATTCTTCCTGAGTTGAGTTATACCCTTTCTGTATGAAGTTTTTGGTAAACTATAGTTAGATATCGTCATGACACCTTTTTTTCCCCTCAAGTTTAAACAGTAATTTGGGTGTAATATGTAATATGAAAATCTACTAAAATAAAAAATCCTATAAAGGCCCACTTTGGATATTTCTTATGGATCCTGCCTTGCACTCTGGACCACCACAGACACTCCCATCACACTAAGCCTTGTAGTTGTGTTAAATTGTTGCAAATCTGTCAGAAACCAATTACTAATATTAATGACGGGCATGTATACAAATTTGGGGCTAGAATTTTCAGAGCTGGTGGGAAATTCTGGGCCCAGTTGGAAATGTGAGTGCTACTGTTTTGCCAGGTGGCTGTCCTTTTTCACAGCAACAGCATATCAATTAATTCAATTAATATTGTTTACCATATAGGTTTGGGATATCAGGACACACAAGTTAAAACAAGATCTTCCAGGCCATGAAGATGAGGTATGTTCTTATTCCAAATCTAGTTAATATTCTTCTTTTGACATTGACCTGTTTTAATTAATGTTTTCCTTCTTTTCCTATTCTGGAAAGGTTTTTGCTGTTGATTGGAGTCCAGATGGTGAGAAGGTAGCCTCTGGCGGTCGGGACAGGGTGCTCAAGTTATGGATGGGTTGATGGCTGAAGGAGGAGATGTATGAAATGAAGATTGACATGATTCTTCCACAACATGGACCTGGCAGGCACTCAGCTTCTGCCTACAGTTACAGTCTACCTTAGGTGTAACTTAAAGGTTGTGCACCAAGTGCTGATGTTTTGAGGGATCAAGGGTGGTTTGTGGAGCAGTCCCGTTTTCAGAGTATTTCCGGTATTCTATCAATTGGTTCAGGTGTTCTGCAACTTTGGGACACCTATAGTATCTAGATAAGCCTGGAAAAAGTGTCATGGCTTTGAATGTTTGTCTCTTTAATAGTAGCAGTGTGCATTGATCCACAGAGTTTGCAGCATGACAGTTGAATGAAATTATGAAATGTAGCACTCATGGGCATATGTATCATATGAAAATTTTTAAATAGAGCACAACTTGTTTGACTTTACATGGTTTGCTTGCTTCAGTTGTGGACCTTTAGGTAAATATCACACTAGTATCCTTCGATGGTTGGAATATCCTTGCACGTATGTTAGCAATTTCTATTCTTCAGCTCTGTTTTCTTTGTTTCTTTCTTGGTCAAGCCAAACAATTTGGTGATTCTTCTCTACTTCTTCGTCCCAGCAGGATGCAGTATATCATGCATTTTTTGTATTGGGTTGGACCCTCTCCTTCCACCCTATGGAAAAATGATATCAAGATAAGTGTTGTTTCTTCTTTTGCATTAGACAACATTCATTTAGTCTAAAACTTGAAGGTGGATTGCTAGAATCTGAGCTCTTGGAAAGACTTAAGAGAAGTACACTTAGAAATCTGGAAAAAGTCCAGAGACCTGTTGCCACTTGTGAATCACTCTAATCAGAACCAATTCCAGATAATCCTACAATTCTGGAGAAAACCCTCTGATTTGCTCTGTTCCCACTTGCCAAGAACAACTCTTCTAAAATTTTTTCTTTATTGGGTTGTAATGATTTTATTATTTAGATTTAATTGTATTCATCAGGTTTGCAGATCATGAAAACGGTCTCCTAGCTATGAATAGTTTCCTCTTTGATCATGTAAAGTTGGGAAGCAGTTATGGATGGTTGTAATAGCACAATATATTGATCCACACAGTTTGTGGCATGACAGTTTAATGAAATTACAAAAGTGTAGCACTCATGGGTATATCAAATGAACCTTTTTCAAACGAGCTGCTTGTTTGAATTTACAAGGGTGTGGTGTCACACCGGTATCCTCTGATGAATCTTGGGTTCTTTTTCTCTGTTTCTTCCTCTTTTAGTTGAGCCAAACAACTTGCCTTAATGACTTCTTCATGTTACCAAAAAGAAGCATCTTGCGTTCTCCATCTCTTCCTCCCCTTGTCAAAACACAGCAATCTGATGCACCTTTGCATTGGGTTGCATCCTTTCCTTTCCCTCACCTTCCTCCGTGAGGAAAAATCGTGTCATTGCTTAGTTTTGACTACTTTGTTTCTTTTGATCATTGTGGAAGAGCATCATTGCAAGATGTACAAGAAACGTGTTGTGGTGCATTATTCCATTCTCTACCACCCAAAATCTGTTTTCCACAATCATAAATACCAAAGTGTTTAAGCATTAGGTAACGCATCTCTTGATAATGATGTGAGAGATAGAGACAAGCAACATACCTGTATTCACAAGAAGTGATGTTCTACTTTTTCATTCGACAACATTCATTTAGTTTGAACTCCAGCTTTGGGCAACTCAGAATCTCCACCTTCATTAGGATTGCAGGAAGCTGGATTCTTGGAAAGACATGGAAATAGGGCATTTAGAAATCTGAAAGAATCCCAGAGGCCCGTTGCTACTTTTGAATCATTCCAATTAGTAATAACTCCAAAGATACATACAAATCTGTCCGTGCGAAATAGATGTTTCCTGGGCATGCAACCATCCCTCTAATAGACTCAGTGTTGTGCACCCTCTTGATGGTTTCTTATATATTGCACCATATGATTTGTAGATATCCAACTGGCCAATTTCACTACACTTGAATGAACTATAGAAGCTATGCTGAAAGTGAAGTTGGACAACCCATCATAGAAAGAATCCTGTAAGAATACACCAAAAAGAAAATCTTATTAACATAAACGAATTCATCCAGTTGAATGATGAAGTTGCCTGAAAAATTGAATTGGGAATTTGGGAGAGAGAAATACTGATGCTTACATTGGACTGTGGGAGGGACCAACAAGTGGAACAAGCATTGAATCGTAAATGTAAAGCCATAAAACTTATAACTGCTGTTAAAAGCTGCCCCCTAGTGAAGTTTTTTAACAATAAAGGTTAAGTGCAAAATTCACCAAATTCCACTTGCAGGAAATTTCAATGGTATGAAACTAGGATATGGTGAAATCTCCTCGCTTCTGCTATTGTAGTGAACCATTATAGATCAAACATGAATCACGCCATCTGTTTTCACACAGGATATGCGAGCTATCTTTGGGTCATCTCTCATAATTGGATTTAGGAGTTGTGTCTCCCATATGTAGTTTCACTTGCCAAATACAAATGGAGCTTAGTGTGGAGACTGAGCAACATACATGATTCAAGGGATGCGCAGTTGTTCTTGTGAATCACCCAATCTTCATCTAATATAGACACAGATTTTAGCAACTTGTAATCTCCACATTTTAGAGCATTGGAGGAAGCTAGCCTATTCAACAAACATGACAACACATTTAGAAAAATGCAAGAATTCCAGAGATATGTTGTGTGCTATCATGAAAATCATTCCAATCAATAAGGAATCAAAGTGCTATAATTTTAAGCTGTGCAATAACAAACCTATCTTGGGGAAGTAAATTGACTTGAGCACCAACTCAATTGTGAGTTCTTTGGGAGACTTGAGACACCAACTCAATCAAAGCTGCTAGTTGTTTCTGTGGCAGCTTGTCTTCCAACACTGATACCGGAGAAAATGCTTTTGAAAACCCTTAATCTTCAAATTACAAAGGATAATTAGATTATGTTGTTATCCGATCTCCAATCTCCTTGACACAAACAGATGATTTCCTTGCAACCAACAATGTCTAATTCTATCACTCGTACTCTAGCATGTGATTTGGGAAGAGAATTAAGCTTTGGAATATTGCCAATAAACAAGGAATTGAGAAAGGCCAAGTGGGCAACCACCACAACTAGTTCACAAACAAATGGCAACAGTGGAAGGGGAACCTCACACAAAAACAAAACATGTTTTCCACATTCATAAATACCAAGGTGTTTAAGCATCAGGTAAGGCATTTCTTGACAATAATATGAGAGATAGAGACAAGTAGCATACCAGTATTCAATAGAAGTAGTGTTCCTCTTTTGCATTTGACAACATTCATCTACTCTACACTCCAAATTTTGGCAATTAAGGATCTCCACCTTCATTAGGAATATGTAGGAAACTGGCCCCTTGGAAACACATGAGAGGAGGACATTTAGAAATCTGAAAGAATTCTAGAGAATTGCTATTGCTTGAATTGTGAATCATTCCAATCAATAACAACCGCAGAGTCCTATATACAATTTTAAACTGTCAGCCTTCTTACATTGGATGAAAAACTTGTCCCTAGACTTGGGCATGCAACCATCAATTATTGGCTCTCTAAGAAGCATGAAGCTAGTAGATTCTCATTCATTACAACATATAAATTCCAGATATCCAATTGGAATGTCACTACACCTGAGCAAAGTAGGAAACATGGTGAATAAGAAGTTAGAGAACCTGTCGCAAAAATAATCCTGCAATAATACACCAAATAGAACATCTTGTTAACATAAATGAATTCATTTAGTTAAAGTATTGTGTGAAAATTTAAATTGGGAGATAGAAAAACATTGATGCTTACATGGGACTATGGGAGGGACCAACAAGGGGAACAAACTTTGAATAGAAAATGTCAAGCCATAAAGCTTGTAACTGCTGTCAGAAGCTGCACCCTAGTCAGGTTTTCAACAAAAAGGTTCAGTGTAGGGATTCTCTAGTAGCTCAACTTGTAGAAAATTTCAATAGTATGACAATTTATAATCATAACAAGAAGATAAAATGTAAGAATTATGTGTTGGGAATAGATGAAACTTACTGAATATATGGATAGAACAGGGTGAACTCTACCTGCTTCCATTTTTGGAATCCCAACTATTATGGATCAAAGATGAATCTCTCCATCTATTTCCAAATAGGAGATGTGAGCAATCTTGAACTGATGTCTCATCATTGGATTTAGAAGTTGTGTCTCTGATGCATAGCCCCGAAACCATGGCAGGGTTCTCCTTCAGTTGCCAAACAACACTGGAGCTTAGGTGAGGTCTTGGTGATGTAGGGAAGTCATGGATTTTGGAATCTTTACATGAAAATATACATGAGATACATAGGAAGAAGGGGTAGGCCTTGGTCATCTAAGAAGAAACACATCTTAAAGCATACTATCAATCATGAGTTGTTTCAAAGTCAGGAGTCTATGAAGGCCTCACTCAGATGAGGGATGTCTTTGACATTTCTCACTCTTCAATTTCAGTAAGGTACATCATCAACTAGAACTTTAGGAATGTGAGTCATCGTGGGACAACTTGTTCACATTCTTTATTCTTTTCTCACCAAAGAGGATTAAAAGATATGCAGTTGCAAGGGCAAGAGATGTAGCCAGTAGTGAGAGCATCAAACAATTCTTCTCTAATGCAGACCACAAATTTTAGCTAACTCATGATTTCCACGATTTAGAGCACTGAAAGACACTAGTCTATTGGAAAGATGTGACATGACATTTAGAAATATGCAAGAATTCCAGAGATCACTCCAATCATTAAGGAACCCAAAGCCCTATAATTTGAACAGGGCATCTAGTTGGCAAGGACAACACACCTATCTTGGGAAAAAGACCATGTCTTGGGCACCAATTCAATTATCAACTCTCTATGAAATTTGAGATACAAGGTACCAATGTTAGTTGCTTTCATGGCAACTCTTCTTCTTTTACTGGTATTGGGGCAAAGCCTTTTGAAAACCCTCAATCTACAAATTACAAAGGACATGAGATCATGTTGTAATCTCATCTCCAATCTCCTGTAGCAAACAGATTATTTCTTTTAACTAACAATTTAATGCTTTCACTTCTATCATACCATAAGCAATTTGGGAAAACAAGTAAGCTTTATAATATTAGGAATATGTAAGGAATGGATAAAGGCCATGAATCTACTTAAAATAATAAAAATAAAATAAAATAGAAACACATATTTTTTCATCCATGTATACTGCAACTAGCATCCAAAAAACATTAGGTATTGCAATAACCAAATATTGCTCAGGTATTAAAGTTTAAGTTCAAAGTTACTAGGTGGTTACACAGATTTTTTCACCCAAGAATACTGTAACTAGCTTCCAAAAAACATTAGTATTGCAATAACCAAATGTTCCTCAGCTATTAAAGTTAAAGTTTGAAGTTACTAGGAGGTTTTTCTCACCCATGAATCTGTACAAAATCAAACGAAAATAAGAAAACACATCATATAACTCACAATTGTGTTAAGTATGAGTTCATTTCATGGCCATGCACAATTGCATTAAGTATTTGCAAGCTAAATAAGGTTGTGTGCAATTCAAAGAATACCATACATCTCACAATAGAATGTTCACTGCTCACCATAGAATGAGAAGTCAGTTGTCTTTCCTCCAGTCATAAGAGTTTGTGCTCTTTGAGCCTCTGACTGGTGCAACTCAAGATAGCAGGACATGCCAAAAAGTGTTTTTCATTTCAAACATTGTTCAAATCTGCAGTATAAATCTAGATAAGGAAATTTTCTATAAATATAACACGTTGCAAACAAATTAACAGTATGCTGGTTTAAAAATGAAGAGAATTTCAAAGGAAACAAAATAGAAAAGTTTTTAGTGTTTATCACTCACCTAAAAGCTTGTATGTTGGATAAAATTCACGCTAATGAATGCTGACAATTGTCTGCAATAAATTTTTTGTAATGATTCATAAACAATAAAAAACAAAATTATAAATTTTTTTAGCAATGTTCCATAAAAAAACACATTGCATATTGATTGAGAAATTAATATGAAATCCATATGTTGTCTTGAGTTCTCCACGCATCAAAACAGATGCAAGTTGCTATTCAAGATCATTACAATCACAACGCAAGAGACTTCTTAGCATAGAACGCATACTTGATTTTAAACAAGGTTCTTAACTTTCCAAGAGACATAAGAACATGCTGTGTTGTAGACATTGTAAAATAAATATGGAGGTTAGACATATTTTCCCTCAAAAAGAAAAAAAAAAAAAAGTATAAACAGGAATAATAAGTAAAAGAGGTGTTACTTGCATTCAGTTCAAACTTGTAATCTCCAACGTGAACTCCAAATCCCATTTTGTCAAACACAATAAGAGCATTGAACATACAACAAATTGAATAATTCCGTTTGACATTGTGAAAACCTGAATAAAATGACTCAGGATCATAAATAACTATACAGTAATTTTTTTTTTTCATTATTCATTCTAAAAGGAAAATCTGTTATTTCGTTGATTACGGAAAATAGATATTTTGACATAAAGTGCACTTATTCATGAAAACTTTGTGCATTTTATACTGAAATTAGAAAATTGTATTAAAATCCGATTAGAAGAGTACCACTAAAGATGCTTACATTGAAATCGTGACATCCATGCCAATTTGTAACTGTTGTCAAATGGGACCCTCCTTTGTCATTTTTTTCCTATGCCTGCATGTCAAATCTCCAACTAAAACTGCTCAGAGGGCACCTACAAGAAAATTACCAAGATTTCATCAAAGGTAGAACTTGAGATGCTTACATTGAACCATGAGAGAGATTGACAAAACTTGCTTCCTAGTCAAACTTTCTAACACAACTCCATGGAGACTTTCGCAAATAGCTAAGCCACTAGTAGAAAACAACATCAATATGAGAAATTGACATGGTACTGTGCAGATAAAAGGGTAAGAAATGTCTATTGAGAATAAGAGTTACCTTATTAGATGTAAGGATAGGATAAGGTTGAATTGCCTCTACACCCATTTTTGCAATTTGAACTTATTATGGTTCAAAAATGACTTCATGATCTATTCTCACATTAGGCTAAGCAAGCAATCCGGGGCCAATCTCCATTATTCTCCATCAAACATCTTTGATTTAGAAGTGGACACTCAATAAAACTCAGCAGATAGCCTTTCACTTGGCAATGGGGACTAGAACAGGGCACTCCTCAATCTCTACAAGTTGAACAGAGATGAAGTTTTGAAGACCAAGGGAGGTGGCTAAGGATTCCAGATTTGAGAGTCTTTTTATTGAAAGATCAATGAGAGTTGTAGCAAGAAATACTGTCGAAAGGAAACTGCATTTAACAATGCACAATATAAAATGAATGAATAGAGCTTTGTGAAAGGCAAATCTTTGGAGGGTCCACAAAGACAGGGTGTCTTAATACCCTTGCAATTGTATTTGTGAAATTGCTTTCTGAAAGAAGTCCAGAACCTGGACCATGTGAAGAGATGTGAAACTCTGAATCTGTTGAAAAGATGTGAGACTCTGAATCTGATGAGGTAGGGACTTGAGATCCACATTTTCTTATGTGAGGAATTCTAAGGTTGTAGAGGCACACTGGTAGTTTCCAGATTCAGATGCTTCTCAGATGGTCAAATATTCGTATAATGTACATCTTATTTGACATTGTCACTCCAACAAGATGTGCAACCCATTTGAGCATACTACATGCACAACAAAAAAATCCATAAAAAAAAAATCTGAAGTTAATGTTTAAGAAGATAAGATGTATATATGGTGAATGAACATGCTTGATTCTAGCAAAAAAAAAAAAAGACCCCAAAACTTAAGAATATCATCATCATAAGTACCTAATTTATATTATTAAAAACTTCGAAAGGATTTGATGGCTAGACAATAAAATAATTTAAAAAAAATGAGTTAAAATCAGCTGAGCTAAGAAAGATTAAATCAACATAAGTATCAATCATTAAGGGATCGCAAAATAAATGAATAACCAAAAACAAAAACATCATAATTTACAAATCAAGATTAGTATCAAACTAAAGTCAATTATGCTTACGAGTACACAATTGATATGCAATTTACGAGAGCCATGACGCACTTAGAAAAGATTCTTTTTCAAATAGAACCAACCATGAAAGGCTTCAAATGACATTTTCTCTATAATTTCTGTTCTTAATTGGCCCCATTTGCTTGTACCAAAATATTATTAATTTGCTTTAAAGTAAATGGGTGACTCATATCTCTAAAAGGATGTAAAAGATGGAAATCCCTTGATCTCTAACGATTCAAGAAGACAATTCCTATGGCTATTGTTGTCATCATGCATCATTCCACTAGCTATAGACTACAGAATTGAACAATTATGAATATGTAGATGCTTAAATATGGTATGTAGTTCATCTAGTGGAAAAACAAATGAGACTTACATTAAAATTCAATAGAACAATGGAAAAACAATGATACTTACACGTAGCTGAAGATAATTTTGCCCAGAAGCCATTTGTCATCCATCTATAAAGGGAGCTAATCCTCTCTTCTCCTTTTTACATTCTAAGCACTAAAAATGCACCTACATATAAAAGGAAAGACCAAAAGGAACTTAATAACAGAGGTAAACACATAGATGTCAAGGATAAGATTGCATCATAAATTGAATTTGCACCTGGCAAGGGAGAAGTAGTGATCCTCATTTCTGATTGCAGTGGATTAAAGAGAAAATGCCAAGTTAGGAGCCATGTGAAGAGCTGCTTTCTAGTTGAAAATTTTAATAAAAAAATAAGTCCAATTAGAACATTGCAGTAGTAGGTAAGAGAAATTGAAAGTGGTGTTGGGGAGAGAAAGAAGAAGAATGGCGTGTTGGGAATGAGATGTAATACCTTATTTATTGCTCAAAAGATGTGTTTCTATTCAATATTCACATAGGGGATGTGGGCAATCTTGGGCCAATCATCTCCTCCCTCCTTCGAGTACCTTTGTTTTAGATATGGGCACTGGAACATATACAGTTGTGAAAGGGTGTCAGGCAACAGTCCTTCCCTTGGCAAAATTGACCGGAGCTTAGGGCAATTGTTGATCGATAGCTGTTCAAGAGAGGTGAGGGTTTGGAGAGACAGGGAGGATAGGGATTCCAGATTCTGGAATTGTGAAATGGAAAGGGAGGTGAGAGTTGTAGGAAGAAGAATCAAGCGGGGGTCATTCGAAAAGGAAGTCGCATCTGGAAACATGCATCCTATCCAGAGGACTTTAAGAGAGGTGAGTCCGGAAAGGCCCCATTGGGATAGGGGGGTCTTGATATTCTCACAATTACAGATGAAAAGCTTTGTAAGACGAGTGAGGTTTTTTATTCGAGGAAGCAACAATTCCAGATTTTTAAAATCTCCAATCCTTAGATCTCTAAGGGTGTTGAGGCAATCTGGCAGGGCTTTGAGATTAGGACACCTCAAGATGCGTAAAGATTGAAGTGAATTATTGGTAGGGTGAAACATCTCCTCTGAAATTGACTCTAGTTGTTCACAATCCAGAATCCAAAGTTCCTCAAGGGTGGAAGGAAACTTCCCTCTTGGGAAGGATGTGAGAGATGAACATGAAGAGATACACAGGAATTGAAGAGCAGCAGCATTGGTGGAATCGTGATGCATTATTCCATCTGGTAGAGACTCTAGCCCTTCACACTCCATTATGTAGAGATTCTTGAGAGTGGTAGGTAACCCACCTTTCGGAAAACCAATTAGAGACGGACACCCCTTTATAAATAAGAATTCAAGGGCACACGTGTCCATGGTGTTGGTGGTGGCGATGGAATTGCAGTGCATCATTCCTTCTGGAAGAGACTTTAGATTTTCACACTCGGTTATGCTTAGGTTGTTTAGGGTGGTGGGTAATTGCCCATTTGGAAAGTTAATGAGAGATGAACACCGCGTTATGTTCAAGGATTCAAGGACACATGAGTTACTGCTGGCGTTACTATTTTGCATCATCCCATCAGGTAGACACTTGAGACCTTCACAATTTTTAAAAGTAAGACTTCTCAGCTTTGGTGGGAAACCTACATCAGGAAATGACAACAGCTTTGGACAGTCCGCGATTTCCAACTTTTCAAGGCATTTTAGACTCTGCCATCCATTTGGAAAGTTAATGAGAGATGAACACCGCCTTATGTACAAGGATTCAAGGACACATGAGTTACTGCTGGCGTTACTATTTTGCATCATCCCATCAGGTAGACACTTGAGACCTTCACAATTTTCAAAAGTAAGACTTCTCAGCTTTGGTGGGAAACCTACATCAGGAAATGACAACAGCTTTGGACAGTCCGCGATTTCCAACTTTTCAAGGCATTTTAGACTCTGCCATCCATTTGGAAGCCTCTCTAGCTTGTTACATCTATTTATTTTTAAAGACTGAAGATTGCATCCCAAGGATACAAGTTGATGGCAGTGAAGGCTTTCGGATTCAAACCCATCCTCCCACAAACATGTGAGCTCTTTGCATTCTGAAAATTCCAAAGCCTGAAGCCCTGACAATGACCGCACGAATCCTTGTTGCAATTTGATAAGCCCTAAAATCCCAGAAACTGTTAACTTGGTGAGTGAGGTCACTAAGGTGAGCTCAGTTCCATTTCTCAAGACCGCCTCATTACATTTCTTGACTTTTAATTCCTTGAGAGATGGTAGCCTTAAAAGTGTAGACTCCAGTTTTGGGCAGTTGTCAACATAGAGCTTTGTCAGCAAAGGTAGGTTAGTGGGTATTTTCTTAATCAATTTAGGGCAATTATCAATTGCAAGCTTACGGAGGCAAGGGAATAAGGATTCTGTGGAGGAAGACCAGTCCTCCCAATACTCCCATTCTGACATATCTTCGAAGCTTAGATACTCTAGTGATGGGAACAACTTATCTGCAGAAAGACATGTCCCTCCATAAAACTCTGAACCCACATTTTTTACTCCATCCATTCCTTCAATCGTCAACTGTTTAAGCGATGGTAACTGCCCCAAGCATGGTAAAGATGTGCACTTTTTGCAATCTATGAGACTTAGATCCGCCATTTTAGAGAATGAGCCATTCCTTATCCAATCTGGGAATTCTGGACCACCATATGAATAAATGTTGAGTTCATTCAGATTCGATTGAGGTTCTAAATGGTGAAGGACATTCATTTGATCCATTCCATTCCTTGAACCATCCGAGCCAAAACTCCACGCTAGTGTCAATCTTTCAAGGTTATCTTTTAATTTTAGACGGGCAACCCTTACATCTTGAACATTCACCACATTTTCCAAGTTTGAAATACGGAGTTCACCTCTAAGATTTGACATTTCTCTCAACTCTTTGATATTCAAACCATTGTTTTTGCCCACCACGAAATCAGACAATACCTGCAAATCTTTTAATTGACCAATTTGTGAAGGCATTTCTTGTAAATTTCCGTCTCCACTAACATCAAGATGTCGAAGGTTAATTAGGTGCCCAATGCTAATAGGCAACCTGGTAAGCCTATCACAGTTTGATAATATCAATGTCTGTAGATTGTAAAGACCGCCAATTGAATCAGGTAAATATTCAATATCGGTATTAGACAAATTAAGATACCTTAGAAGTTTCAAATTGCCAAATTCATTTGGTATCTCATTTATCTCATAACCACTCAAGGAGAGCACCCTTAGGTATCCTAAACTTGGTATCAATTCCTTAAGCACCTTATAACTTATGCGGTTAAAATATCTTTGTGCTGAAATAGCTATGAATGTACGCAAGCGCTCCTTCTTATAAAATCTTTCAAACTTTTTGAAGATATCATGCCTATGACGAACAAATGATGAATGACGAGTACTTTCAGGAATGAGACATTGCAAATTATTCTTAAACTCATCATCCAAATGCAAGCATGTATCTCCAGCAACATATTTAGCTAGATCGTTAAGAAGGTCATGCATCACAAACAGTGATCCATTACTACTTGACGATTGGAAAAATGACCTTGAAAATAGCTCACAAAAATACTTATCACCAAGATCTTCTTTTCTCCTAGTATCTTTTGATTGTTGAATTAGCCCCTCCGCCATCCATAAGGGGATTAGCTCTTCCTTCATAAACTCATAGTCTTGGGGAAATATCGCGCAATAAGCAAAACACCTCTTTAAATGTGAAGGGAGATGAACGTAACTCAATCTCAATGCAGGGATGATGGGGTTGTCAGGTAAATCCCATATTTTGCTATCTAATACTCTTTCCCATTCACGTTCTCTTCGTTCAGCACGCAGAAGGCCACCAAGTGCTTTTGCCGCCAAGGGCAAACCTCCACACTTCTCTACAATTTTCTTGCCAATTGATTCCAAATTCGGGTGCTCGTGGATATTTATATGTTGGAAAGCATGTATTTGAAATACCGACCAACAGTCATCATCAGATAAGGGTTTGAGGACATGTAAGTTCTTGGGTCCCCCCACCCATTCTGCAACATCTCGATTGCGAGTGGTGACCAAGATTTTGCTTCCCGATGCTGCCTCCAAGAAAGGGGAGCGTAGGTCGTCCCATTTAGCACGCATGTCTCCCCACAAATCGTCCAAAACTATCAAAAATCTTTTTCCCCTCAATGCATCCTTCAACTGGCGTTGAAGTTCATGAAAGTCCTCTGAATTACTGCGTTGAGAAGGAAGAGAGTTGAGAAGTTTCTTTGTTACTCCCACTATATCAAAATCAATTGATACAGAAACCCAGGCTTTCAGAGCAAAATGATTGGCTATGGGCTCTGCAGTATCATCGTACACCAGTTTTGCCAGAGTAGTCTTGCCCATGCCACCCATGGCCACGATGGAAACTACAGAAACATTGGTTGCAGCGGGTTCATCCTTAAGCAGCATCTCAATTATGATCTGTTTATCATCATCCCTGCCCTTAACCCAAGGTACGTATACCTCACAGGTAGTGACTGGCCGCCTTTCCCAACTGGATTGGGTTATTATTTCCACCTTGTCCAAACACTTCAAACCAAGCCCTGTCTTTTGAGCTGAAATTTCTTCTAATCGGCCAGTGATCTCCGTTATCTTGGACCCCATCTTAAAATTACGCACAGCCTTAACGGGAGTGAAAGTAGTGCAACAAGTAGGGATGAACTTGCGTACCTTGCTTGTGCTGGCTTCACCATCAGCTTCCGCCATCACCTTTCTTCGCAAAGCTTCGTACGCAAACTCGTCCAAGACATCCTCCATGTCATAAGCCAAATCCCGGAGACGTGCCAGCCATGCTTCCACGGAGGGATCGTTGATCTGCTTGTCCTCAGCTACATTGAGCAGTTGAAGCATCTCCGACAGCATTTCCTCCCATTTCTTGAGCTCCCGGTGGACTTGCTCTTGGCGGGCATACTTCAACAGATCAGAGGGGTACTTCAGTTTGCTAAGCAAGAGTTGAAAGAAAGAGGAAAGAAGAGCCTCTCCAACAGCTTCCATGGTGATCAGTTTGCAGAGAGAGTGAGAGAGAGGGGTAGAACGCAAAGCAGTGTGGAAACAAATTGATGAAGCAGAAAGAAGTGGAGAGTAGACTTTCCACAATATCATTGGTGTGAAATGGGATGCAACAATTATTGAATTTTGTCCAATTGTGTGAGTGGGCTCTCATCATCCTCAGCCTAACCCATCTTCATTACTTAAAACAAATTTTTATTCCGTTCACAACTTGTATCAGAGTAATTTTTTAGAAGTTATAGCCATCCAATACTATTTAAAATTTTCTATTATTTTTATTAAAATAAATGCAATTTATGAGTAAATAAATTACTTTTCATAAATTTTATATTCCAACTTGATAAACAGTAAATTTGTAACTTCATTTTAAATATGTTTAAAGAGGGGGGAAATGGAAAAGGAAATTAAATTATTTTTACTTAATTTTATATATAAATGAGGCGGAGTGAGACAATACTTAGAGTCAGTGTAGTAAAGATTCTAAAAAATGCTTTTAGCCTAAAAAATATTTTTTTAAAAAAAATAGATGTTTTACAAATTTAAAAAAGATTTTT